>NC_084584.2:8857500-8875000 GCF_033978685.3 Nerophis lumbriciformis | reverse complement strand
CCAGGTTTATGAAACAATGCAGTATTGCATGTGTGCAGCTTCTTTGATCAACTAATTATTTACTAGTAAAATGGAATGTTGAAACTAGTTGGACCACTTTGGGGTAAATTAGGAACAGATATGATATCATAATAAAAGCAGAAAGATGAGCAGAGAATGTCCTTATCATTCATGAATAAGTATGTTACAGAACGTGATGTACCTTCTCCGTGCTTGTCGGTGAATTGAAAGGCCTGAACCAGACGTAAGGTCTCCTCCACACTACGTCCAACCGGAAGGTCGTTGATGGTGATCTGTCTCAGGATGCCCTTGTTGTCGATGATGAACAGACCCCTGAAGCACAAGGAAAGAGCCATGCCTTACTACATATACCTGAATCCAAGGTTAACATCTCCTGGTCCTGATTTTGGATGACAGGCATGTGGTGAAGAACCCCACCATGCCCAGCAGAGGGCGTTGTGGTGACGGAAGTTTGTCGAGAGTACTGTAAACCACCTTTAAACCTGTTCCTTGGGCAATACTTTAATGACCATTGTTGAGAATTCATATATTTTTGATATACTTCAGTATAACATTGTATTGTGTGATCATGCTACTGGTACGTTTCCACTCCGGAGATGTTGGTGTGGCGCGGTATACTTTCATTGCCTTATTATCTGTTAATTTCCATATTTGGTCCTGGAGCATCCAGTGTCTTGCACAAACATGATGTGTAACTCCTCAAAAGGGAGGTTTGATTCAGTTCCGTTCCGTGAAGGACACGGTCCCTCTTCTTATCAGCAGGTACATCCCTCTCTGTAAGGCTGCCTTCTCACTATAAGAGTTAACTCCTTTTGTCTTACTTTTAGACCTCTTCTTGCTGATGCTAGTGTCGCGTTATAAGGGCTGGTCTCCTAATGCTTTAGTAAAACTTGGCCAAGTACTATTCTGTCTCGGTAGGCCTCTTTACTCAACATATATGTCATCCAAAAGAATTTGTGTTTTATTCCCTGATAATACGTACCTGGACACATGAGGACTTTGAATATGATCCTGCAACTCATCCAAAACTAATGTAAAGTATCAAATAAAAGAAGAATTTGTGATTATTACATTTGAACAGAAATGTAGATAGAACATGTTAAAACAGGAAAATAAGCAGATATTAACAGTAAATGAACAAGTGGATTAATAACCAATTTTTACAGTTTGTCCCTCATAATGTGTACAAAATAATAGGTGTATAAATGACACAATATGTTACTGCATACGACTAATTAGGAGTCTTTGTTTACTTACTACTAAAAGACAAGTTGTCTAGTATGTTGACTATTTTATTTAAGGACTAAATGACAATAATAAACATATGTTTCATGTACACTAACATTTTTTGTTACAATAAAGACATTAATGACATTTTTTGTGGTCCCCTTTATTTAGAAAAGTATCAAAATACATTTTGGAACCGGTACCAAAATATTGGTATCAGGACAACCTTAATGGTGATACAGTTTTCAGCCACAACCAGCCCTACCCTGAATCATCAACACATTATAATAGGACTGTCTATGAAGTGAGCTTGTGGTTCCAACTCCATCCAGTAGATGACATTGTACCTCTACTACTAGTTTTCCACCTATCGTACTTTGATGTTGGGTTGTCCCGATACCAATATTTTGGTACCGGTACCAAAATGTATTTTGACACTTTTCTAAATAAAGAGGACCACAAAAAAATATCATTATTGGCTTTATTTGAACAAACAATGTTAGTGTACATGAAACATATGTTTATTATTGTCATTTAGTCCTTAAATAAAATAGTGAACATACTAGACAACTTGTCTTTTAGTAGTAAGTAAACAAACAAAGACTCCTAATTAGTCTATGCAGTAACATATTGTGTCATTTATACACCTATTATTTTGTACACATTATGAGGGACAAACTGTAAAAATTGATTATTAATCTACATTTTCATTTACTGTTAATATCTGCTTATTTTCTGTTTGAACATGTTCTATCTACACTTCTGTTAAAATGTAATAATCACTTATTCTTCTCTTCTTTGATACTTGACATTAGTTTTGGATGATACCACACATTTAGGTGTCGGTCCGATACCAAGTAGTTACAGGATCATACATTGGTCATATTCAAAGTCCTCATGTGTCCAGGGACATATTTACTGACTTTATAAACATAATGTACATTTTTAAAAAAAGGAATAAATAATTTGTAATGCTAAAAAATATCGATGTAATCATAGCAGTATCGACTAGAAACACTCTTGTACTTGATATCATTACAGTGGATGTCAGGTGTAGATCCACCCATGGCATTTGTTTACATTGTGACTATTGTATCCTCCTACGGTGTGTAGAGAAGCACGTTTAGCTATTCCTCGTCCTCCAGTGATAATGATAAAGTAAGAAACTTACTTTATTTGTCGCCATGGAGACAAGGATTTAGAAGTAGCTAAAACACTGAGGATGGACGTTAGCTGCTAGCTAGCTAGCCATGTGTTAAAGCAGCTCTTCCTGAGGGTGTTTCAGTGTTATAACTTCACCTTTATCTTGACTTTTTACACCAAAATGCGTCCATTCTCCCTTTTCTGTCTACACACTGTGTCTGCTTGTAAGTACTCTGTGTGTGTGCGCTGCCCAACATGCTCCTATGCTCCTAAAACCAGCAATGTCACCACGTACCGTCATGCCCTGAACCGGTACTTTTCAAACAGGGTATAGTACCGTTTTTGATACATTAGTACCGCGATACTAAACTAGTACCGCTATAATTTGATGCTACCAAAAGCTCCGCCTCCTCAGTATCTACAGCTAACTGTATGAACCCACCTGTAGGCAATCCCTTCGTCCTCCTTCAGGACGCCATAATCCGTGGAGATGGTGTGTCGGATGTCAGACACCATGGGGATCTTCATGCTGCCCAGACCGCCCTGCTTGCGAGGAGTGTTGGTCCTTTGGGGAGCACAAAACACAGGTGATGAAGGCGCGCATACGCCGCAGATGCAGGTACTGTGACACGCACCATGCCAAGTGGGAGAAGTGGGAGTCCACAGAGGCGGCGATGACCTCGCAGTCGATCTTCCTGAATTCTTCCGCCGCGTCGCTGAAGGCGATGATCTCGGTGGGGCACACGAAGGTGAAGTCCAGTGGGTAGAAGAAGAAGACCACGTACTTGCCTGCATCAAAGTGATGACAGATCATGCATGAATATTCATGTGTTCATGTTCATGCATTGTGGAGGTGACAAAAAGACCCAACATCAAAGCTGGAGCTCATCTCATCCCTGAATGAGGCCTTACCTTTGTAGTCTGACAGTGTGAGGTCCTGGAACTGACCATCTGGCATCACCGCTTTGGCCGTGAAATCTGGAGCCATCTTTCCGATTTGAGCTTTGCCTGCAGCCATCTTTAGGTCACTGGATTTCAAAAAACAACCAAAAATTTATTTTGCTGGACAATATATTGACCCGCAAACGACTGCCGATAAACGATATTATTGTCAACGTTATTGTGAGAACAGATTAACCACTGAAGTATCAATCCATCAATCAATGTTTACTTATATAGACCTAAATCACGAGTGTCTCAAAGGGCTGCACAAGCCACAACCACATCCTCGGCTCAGATCCCACATCAGGGCAAGGAAAAACTCAACCCAATGGGACAATGAGAAACCTTGGAGAGGACCGCAGATGTGGGGACCCCCCCTGGGCGACCGGTGCAATGGACGTCAAGTGGATCTAGCATAATATTGTGAGAGTCCAGTCCATAGTGGATCTAGCATAATATTGTGAGAGTCCAGTCCATAGTGGATCTAACATAATAGTGTGAGAGTCCAGTCCATAGTGGATCTAACATAATAGTGTGAGAGTCCAGTCCATAGTGGATCTAGCATAATAGTGTGAGAGTCCAGTCCATAGTGGATCTAACATAATAGTGTGAGAGTCCAGTCCATAGTGGATCTAACATATTAGTGTGAGAGTCCAGTCCATAGTGGATCTAACATAATAGTGTGTGAGTCCAGTCCATAGTGGATCTAACAGAATAGTGAGAGTCCAGTCCATAGTGGATCTTACAGAATAGTGAGTGTCCAGTCCATAGTGGATCTAACATAATATTGTGAGAGTCCAGTCCATAGTGGATCTAACATAATATTGTGAGAGTCCAGTCCATAGTGGATCTAACATAATAGTGAGTCCAGTCCATAGTGGATCTAACATAATAGTGAGTCCAGTCCATAGTGGATCTAACAGAATAGTGAGAGTCCAGTCCATAGTGGATCTAACATAATAGTGAGTGTTAAGTCCATAGTGGATCTAACATAATAGTGAGAGTCCAGTCCATAGTGGATCTAACATAATAGTGAGAGTCCAGTCCATAGTGGATCTAACATAATAGTGAGAGTCCAGTCCATAGTGGATCTAACAGAATAGTGAGAGTCCAGTCCATAGTGGATCTTACAGAATAGTGAGTGTCCAGTCCATAGTGGATCTAACATAATGGTGAGTCCAGGGCAAGAAAAAACTCAACCCAATGGGATGATGTAGTAACGATAAAACTTAATAATATTGTGAGTTCCATCCATCCATCCATTTTCTACCGCTTATTCCCTTTTGGGGTCGCTGGAGCCTATCTCAGCTACAATCGGGCGGAAGGCGGGGTACACCCTGGACAAGTCGCCACCTCATCGCAGGGCCAACGCAGATAGACAGACAACATTCACACTCACATCCACACACTAGGGCCAATTTAGTGTTGCCAATCAACTTATCCCCAGGTGCATGTCTTTGGAGGTGGGAGGAAGCCGGAGTACCCGGAGGGAACCCAAGCAGTCACGGGGAGGACATGCAAACTCCACACAGAAAGATCCCGAGCCCGGGATTGAACCCAAGACTACTCAGGACCTTCGTATTGTGAGGCAGATGCACTAACCCCTCTCCCACCGTGAAGCCCGTGAGATTTCCCTTTCAAATGCAATACATTTGTATTTATCCTATATTTTAACATTGTAATTGGAACGTAAACCTTGAAATATTCAAGTTAAATAAAGAAACACTGTCAGCAAAATATTGCACTTGAAAGCAGTAAAATAGGTTCTGTCTCTGTTAAGGAGGGGGTGGAATATCCTCAATGTTAAGTAAAAGTTAAAGTACCCATGATTGTCTCACACACACACACACACACACACACACACACACACACACACACACACACACACACACACACACACACACACACACACACACACACACACACACACACACACACACACACACAAGGTGTGGCGAAATTATTCTCTGCATGTGACCCAGCACCCGTAATCACCCCCTGGGAGGTGAGGGGAGCAGTGGGCAGCAGCGGTGGCCACGCCCGGGAATCATTTTTGGTGATTTAACCCCCAATACGAACCCTTGATGCTGAGTGCCAAACAGGGAGGTAATGGCTCCCATTTTTAGTCTTTGGTTTAGCTATTCCTCATCCTCCAGTGATAATGATACTTGTAAGAAACTCACTTTATTAGTCGCCATGGAGGAGAGGATTAGCGATTTACAAGTAGCTAAAACACTGCGGAGAGACATTAGCCGCAAGCTCGCTCTGTTTTAAAGCACAACTCCAGTGTTTACACCTTCACCTTTTGTGGTTAGTTTTGAAACCAAAATAGGTCCATTCTCGATCTTCCGTCTCCACACTGTTTCAGCTTGTACAGCAAGTGCTCTGTGTGTATGTCAAGTGCTCTGTGTGTATGTTGACTCACATGCGCATCTTTGCAAAGAAAAAAAAAGTACTGTTTTTTTTTCCCCCCCAAAAGGCAATATATTGCCTTTTTTCATTGTTTATTAGTATGTACTTTATTAGCAGCGCTATATTGTACAAGCCTAAACTAAAGTAACAGCAACATGTTTACACTTCAAAGCACACAATTAAAGTTGATGTTCTGAACCCCATAATGGTCGATAATTAATCCGGTTTGCCTCATTTTGATTTAAAAACAATTTAAAAAAATCAGCACAACTGTTTTATTCATTTTTGTTTAAAAGGTTTATGTTTCATATATCGGACTCCTGAGTTTAGTTTTGAATGTATTATTTATTGAGATTAATTTTATATTTTTTTAAATTCATTAAATGGTTCAAGTTGGTCAAACAAATGTTTATAGCTTAAATAAGCATTTATATATTTTTTTATTTCAGGCAAATTGATGCACTTTAAATATTTTCTGTTCCAGACTAAAAAAACAATGTTAATGGAGTTATTGTTTGCAAGTTACCTATAGTCATTAGTTTTATTGAATGGTAATAAAGATACAATGTTATGCAGAGGCGTGCGTACACCAATTTTAGACATAACCTAGATCAGTGTTTTTCAACCTCTTTTGAGCCAAGGCACATTTTATGCGTTGAAAAAATGCGGAGGCACACCACCAGCAGAAATCATAAAAAAAACGAGTTGACAGTAAAGAGTTGTTGTCGCAATTGTTGGATATGACTTTAAAGCATAACCAAGCATGCATCACTATAGCTCTTGTCTCAAAGTAGGTGTACTGTCACCACCTGTCACATCACACCCTGACTTATTTGGACTTTTTTGCCGTTTTCCTGTGTGTAGTGTTTTACTTCTTGTCTTGCGCTCCTATTTTGGTGCCTTTCTCTTTTTTTGGTATTTTCCTGTAGCAGTTTCATGTCTTCCTTTGAGCGATATTTCCCGCATCTACTTTGTTTTAGCAATCAAGAATATTTCAGTTGTTTTTATCCTTCTTTGTGGGGACATTGTTGATTGTCATGTCATGTTCGGATGTACATTTTGGACGCCGTCTTTGCGCCTCAGTAAGTCTTTGCTGTCGTCCAGCATTCTGTTTTTGTTTACTTTGTAGCCAGTTCAGTTTTAGTTGGGTTCTGCATAGCCTTCCCTAAGCTTCAATGCCTTTTCTTAGGGGCACTCACCTTTTTTTTATTTTTGGTTTAAGCATTAGACACCTTTTTACCTGCACACTGCCTCCCGCTGTTTCCCACATCTACAAAGCAATTAGCTACCTGCTGCCACCTACTGATATGGAAGAGTATTACACGGTTACTCTGCTGAGCTCTAGACAACAACACATCATTTGCAGACTATAATTACTGGTTTTCCAAAAATATTTTTAACCCAAATAGGTGAAATTAGATAATCTCCCACGGCAGTGGTTGAAAAACGCTGCTCTATGGCTTTAGCTCCAGACTTCTTTTATTTGATATTGTCATTACTGCCACAGGTGGCACAAATGTGTATTACAACTGACTTCAGTTCAGTTGATTTATTAACATAGCACATTTAAAAACAAGCCCGGTTGGCCAAAGTGCTGTACAGACATAAGAAAAGGGATGTCACATTGCCATGTTAAAACGGAAGGATGAATAAAATACAGTGATAAAATATGCCTTAAAAGAAGTGCTGAACATATCACTTGAAATACTAAAATGCAATAAATAAATAAGGATAAAACAAGAAATAAAAGCAACCAAGTTATCCTGTCTAACTGGATTTAAACGCCAGGGTGTAAGAATGTTTTTAGCCTCGATTTAAATTGGCTCAGAGACTGGGAGGACCCAATATCAGACCTGGGCAAATAGGGCCCGCGGGCCACATGCGCCCCATTAACATTTTCAATCCAGCCCGCTGGACGTTCTACATCTTTTTTTAGACCTTTAACATCAAAACTGCATTTGCCATTATGATGTGCAGTGAGGTTTTTAAATGACTAAGTCTTCAACTATAGAAAGTATTTTAATGGTTGAAATCTGCACTTTTGGGTGTTATCGGAGTTATTAGGGTAATCTACGTCACAGCAGCCCAGACCAGGAACAAATCAGAGTAGGCGGGGCTTGTTTTCAGAGCAGCCAGCCCGAAAACATGTCAGATTTGTGCAACAAATGTCTGCATAAAAGTGATAATATAATATATTTGCTCCACAGTAAGTCTTTGCTGTCGTCCAGCATTCTGGTTTTGTTGACTTTGTAGCCAGTTCAGTTTTAGTTTCGTTCTGCATAGCCTTCCCTAAGCTCCAATGCATTTTCTTAAGGGCACTCACCTTTTGTTTATTTTTGGTTTAAGCATTAGATAACTTTTTACCTGCACGCTGCCTCCTGCTGTTTCCCACATATACAAAGCAATTAGCTACCACCTACTGATATGGAAGAGTATTGCACTGCCGAGCTCTAGACAGCACCGACACTCAACAACAACACATCATTTGCAGACTAGAATTACTGGTTTGCAAGAAATATTTTTAAACCCAAATAGGTGAAATTAGATAATCTCCCACGGCACACCAGGCTGTATCTCACGGCACACTAGTGTGCCGCGGCACAGTGGTTGAAAAACACTGCTCTAGATTGTGGAGGCGCAAAATGTTTGAACAGAAAATAACTGAGAAGCACCGCACTACCTGAATGGTACTTGTTAAAATGAAAGTAAATCAATAATTGTCAGGATTGTGCCAGCGTGGGCCTACTTAATTGCATATTTCAAATATTGCTTTATTATACTAAATCAGTTATGTAAAACACAATTAATGGTTGATTCTTTCTTTGTAATTCAGCAGCTATCTTACCAAAGTTTTATTTCATTCTAGTTAAACTTATACTGTTAGTGTCGTTTTTTTTATTTTTTTAATCTTATCAATAACTTTTCGTTCAGAAAAGGTTAATTATTAATAATAATTAATTAACTTTTAGTGCAGGATCCTCATAACATATAGTTTAAGAGTTGAAAAAAATGTGATAAATATGTTGAGAATTTGCTTCATTATCAGTGTCAGGAGGGGAAAAAAATACTTTGACATTAAACGCCGGAATATTTGCTTTAAGGGAGAATTGTGCTAGTACTTCAAATGTAACGAAAGTGGAAAGCGGAAATGAATGGAGGATATTGGAAGTTTCTTTATGTAAATTAAGTCGTCTCTCAAGTTCAACAGGCTGTTCAGGAAAAAAAAAAAGACGCCACAAAGTCACGAAAACAGCCTGGCGACAGTAAACCATAGCGATAGACTACAAGAAATGACCCGTAAATGGAGAATATTAGATGAGTTTGTGTGGTATACCTGAATTTAGGAGTTGGGCGGCCGCGTCGACGGAGAGGTGGAGACTGCCAGTGCTCGCTGATGGAGCTTTTTATATGGAGAGACACTTCTCGCGAGAAAACGTGTCGGGAACGGGACTTGGAAGCGACTACACAGCATGACTTGGCACATTTCCTTGTCGAGTGACGAGCTTAATGCTCGGTAATTGTGGGCAGGCAAAGGCGATATAAGCGCACATTTACCACCAAATGAAGCTTTCTCGTCCTAAATGAGTGTTGTTCAAGTCTGCAAATATCAACTCAAGTTTAAAAAGTAGCATACGATAATGTCTAATACTAGTAGTCAGCGTAAAAGTGAAGGGTAGTATCAGTATTAAGGTATAACATCAATCAATGTTGACTTATATAGCCCTAAATCACGAGTGTCTCAAAGGGCTGCACATCCTCGGCTCAGATCCCACATCAGTGCAAGGAAAAACTCAACCCAATGGGACCCCATATACAACATACTTGCCAACCCTCCCGGATTTTCCGGGAGACTCCCGAAATTCAGCGCCTCTCCCGAAAACCTCCCGGGACAAATTTTCTCCCGAAAATCTCCCGAAATTCAGGCACACAATATAAACAAGCATACCTGCCCAATCACGTTATAACTGTAGAATGATCGAGGGCGAGTTCTTGGTTTCTTATGTGGGTTTATTGTTAGGCAGTTTCATTAACGTCCTCCCAGCGCGGCAACAACACGCAACAACACGCAACAACAGCATTTCGTCTGCCGTAAACAGCAATGTTGTGACACTCTTAAACAGGACAATACTGCCATCTAGTGCATTTGATGAAAGCACTTTTTGCGTGCCACAAAGCAATGCATCATCAGTGAGGGTGTTCAGCATGGTTAGAAAAATAGTGACAAATAGAACAAGGATGGACAATTCAACCCTTAGCTCAACAATGAGTAGATGAGTGTTATGTGTGTGTATATGTGTAAATAAATGAACACTGAAATTCAAGTATTTCTTTTATTTATAAATATATATGAAATACTTGACTTAGTATTTCTTATATATATATATATATATATATATATACATATAAAATACTTGACTTGGTGAATCCTAGCTGTAAATATACTCCTCCCCTCTTAACCACGCCCCCTGCCCCCACCTCCCGAAATCGGAGGTCTCAAGGTTGGCAAGTATGCCATACAATTGACCACTAAACGGTAACACCCGAATACGTTTTTTTCCAACTTGTTTAATTCGGGGTCCACGTTAATCAATTCATGGTAATTTGATTTAGCATGCTGATTGAGTGTTCATCATCTAGCCTATTTCTATTCATTTGTCCATCAGTCAAATATTTTTAAAGACTACTCCAATTGCTTAGCGGACTATATCTGTGTGTGGCATTGCGTTAGTGTTTTACAAGCTTCTCAACTTATTCTACACAATAAAATGGACGGTGTCCAACTTTGACTCATCAGAAAATGGTCAAAATTTCCAAACTTCCCGGGCTTAACTGTCCACCCCTTTGCAACCCTAATCAGTATTAGTCGAAACTAGCACAATGACATCCATACTTTTCAGTCCTGGTCTATGTTTATTTCTTATTTGTCTTTCATTTTGTTGACATTATAAATCGTTCTAATCCGTGATTCTAACAATGCATTTCTTGTCAAGGGAGATTATCTAATTTCAACTATTTGGGTTAAAAATATTTTTTGCAAACCAGTAATTCTAGTCTGCAAATGATGTGTTGTTGCTGAGTGTCGGTGCTGTCTAGAGCTCGGCAGAATAACCGTGTAATGCTCTTCCATATCAGTAGGTGGCAGCAGGTAGCTGATTGCTTTGTAGATGTGGGAAACAGCGGAAGGCAGTGTGCAGGTAAAAAGGTGTGTAATGCTTAAACCAAAAATAAACAAAAGGTGAGTGCCCCTAAGAAAAGGCATTGAAGCTGCAGAACGAAACTAAAAGTGAACTGGCTGCAAAGTAAACAAAACCAGAATGCTGGACGACAGCAAAGACTTACTGTGGAGCAAAGACAATGTACATCCGAACATGACATTACAATCAACAATGTCCCCACAAAGAAGGATAAAAACAACTGAAATATTCTTGTTTGCTAAAACAAAGTAGAAATATCGCTCAAAGGAAGACATGAAACTGCCACAGGAAAATACCAAAAAAGAGAAAAAGCCACCAAAATAGGAGCGCAAGACAAGAAGTAAAACACTACATACAGGAAAACAGAAAAAAAGGTCCAAATAAGTCAGGGTGTGATGTGACAGGTGGTGACAGTACACCTACTTTGAGACAAGAGCTATAGTGATGCATGCTTGGTTATGCTTTAAAGTCATATCCAACAATTGCGACAATGACTTATAACTCTCAACTGAGTTTCGTTTTTTTATGATTTCTACTGGTGGTGTGCCTCCGCATTTTTTCAATGCAAAACATGTGCTTTGGCTTATAAAAGGTTGAAAAACACTGCTCTGGTGTATCGTCAAATTCGTAAGATGATGGCAGCCGCTCAAGGAGCCCAAAGGCTGTTCGTCGCAATGGAAGGCTTGGGTCGGGCCGTGGGATCACAGACTTCGGCGATTTCTGAACTGAATCGCAAGATGGATCACATCATGGAAAAGCTTGTTGAAATGCGAAAATTGGACATGAGAGCCAGCCAGCATGGACGAATAGAACAGACAAGCTGTCGTAATGTCTGCTCGCTTGGAAAAACAACAATCCCAATTTACGATTTGACTCCCTGGAATGGCCTTGACGCTGCAAAACAGAAGCAGGCTGTTCTGAAAACATCCCCCCGAGGACACCTCAATGATGGACGCTTTTGACCTCCCTCCCTCCTCAACGACACCTGGGAGTCGAACTTTGCTTGCATTGCATTGCATGCAGAACGGCTCCAGGCCTACGGACACAACATCACGACACCCAAGACAATGGGCATATTGTCACGGCCAGGGCGCATTCCAATGAGCGTATCTAGTCGATACTGCTATGAGTACATCTATATTTTTTATTGTTACAATAAAATTTCTTTTTTTTTTAAATGTATATTATGTTTATAAAGTCAGTAAATATGTCACTGGACACATGAGGACTTTGAATATGACCAATGTATGATCCTGTAACTACTTGGTATCGGATCTATACCTAAATGTGTGGTATCATCCAAAACTAATGTAAAGTATCAAAGAAGAGAAGAATAAGTGATTATTACATTATAACAGAAGTGTAGATAGAACACATTAAAACAGAAAGTAAGAGGATATTAACAGTAAATTAATAATCAATTTTTACAGTTTGTCCCTCATAATGTGTACAAAATAATAGGTGTATAAATGACACAATATGTTACTGCATAGACTAATTAGGAGTCTTTGTTTGTTTACTTACTACTAAAAGACAAGTTGTCTAGTATGTTCACTATTTTATTTAAGGACTAAATAACAATAATAAACATAGGTTTCATGTACCCTAACATTTTTTGTTACAATAAAGACATTAATGACATTTTTTGTGGTCCCCTTTATTTCGAAAAATATCAAAAAGTATCGAAAATGTTTGTATATATATTGTTTTGGTATATATTTTGGTAGCGGTACCGGTACCAAAATATAGGTATGGAGACAACCCTAGTTTGAACATTTATTCAAGTGATTCTTTGGCATAGTTTGAGCATCACTGTTCTAATCCAAACAGGAATCAGAGTCATGGGTCTGTGTCATGTGACTTCATTCATTCCACGTCACTAACTTGATGCAGGAGCTTTGGACACGACCAGCTTAGGAAGAGAGACTACCAGGTCATATTTCATTTTCATGTTTGATAGAAACAAAAAATGGAATAAGGCCATCACAGACAACTTTCCAACATGTCCACATGACCCAGATTGTCACGCTACACACTTCCCCAAAGCACTTGATGAGCAGAAAGCACAATGTCTTGATTGAAGAACCCTTCAAAGAACTAGGTCATCTCCAAAACCTTACATAAAGTCCCTAAAAAGGCATTCCACATCAACAGAACCAATTCAATGGCAGATTCTAGATCACTTCATTTTATTTGGCCATGAAGCCTGGAAATAATATGTATCAATAAAGTACTGTAACTTTTCTCGCTAAATGTATTATTTCTTTCTATTTTGGGAGAAAAAATATATGTACTCCATGTAATCTCAAATTATGTCAATTTAAATATTGTCTAATTATGCAAAAATATATTATCAAACATTCAAACCATTTTTTTAAATAGAAAAAAAAACTAAAAATAATGATTTCAAAGCAAGTTGTCCATCAAATTGTGCAATGTAAAAGTAGCAATAGATTTCATGGTCAAATTGTGAAATTTACTGTGGTTTCACTTTTATTTTACTGTAATAAACTGTGGTGCCGTTTTGGCATTTACAGTAATACACCCAAAAATCTACACTTGCTGATTGGCGGTAAAAAAAACAAAAAAATTAACTGCCAGCTCAGGTGCCAAAATTTTACTGTAAAAATTGCAGTATTTTTTATTTACAGTAAAACACTTTACAATGAAATTCTGGCAACTGAGCTGCGTTTTTTTTTATTTAAATTTTTTTTTTAACCATAAAAACAGCAGTAGAGTTTTTCCATTCACAGTAATATACACTATATTTTGAGGTGAAATTATTGCATTTTTTTTTTTACATTTTAAGTTTTGAAAAAATCTACTAATAAAATGCATTAAAATGGTGTAATAATAGTATTCACTGTTACATTGTGCAATGTAAAAGTAGTAATAGATTTCATGGTCAAATTGTGAAATTTACTGTGGTTTCACTTTTATTTTACTGTAATAAACTGTGGTGCCGTTTTGGCATTTACAGTAATACACCCAAAAATCTGCACTTGCTGAATGGCGGTAAAAAAACAAAAAAAATGAACTGCCAGCTCAGGTGCCAAAATTTTACTGTAAAAATTGCAGTATTTTTTATTTACAGTAAAACACTTTACAATGAAATTCTGGCAACTGAGATGCGTTTTTTTTTTTTTTTTTTTTTTTTTTAAACCATAAAAACAGCAGTAGAGTTTTTCCATTTACAGTAATATACACTACATTTTGAGGTGAAATTATTGCATTTTTTTTTACATTTTAAGTTTTGAAAAAATCTACTAATAAAATGCATTAAAATGGTGTAATAATAGTATTCACTGTTACATTGTGCAATGTAAAAGTAGTAATACATTTCATGGTCAAATTGTGAAATTTACTGTGGTTTCACTTTTATTTTACTGTAATAAACTGTGGTGCTGTTTTGGCATTTACAGTAATACACCCAAAAATCTACACTTGCTGAATGGCGGTAAAAAAACAAAATAAATTAACTGCTAGCTCAGGTGCCAAAATTTTACTGTAAAAATTGCAGTATTTTTTATTTACAGTAAAAAAAAACTTTACAATGAAATTCTGGCAACTGAGCTGCGTTTTTTTTTTTTTTTTTTTTTTTTTTTTTTTTTTTTAACCATAAAAACAGCAGTAGAGTTTTTCCATTCACAGTAATATACACTACATTTTGAGGTGAAATTATTGCTTTTTTTTTACATTTTAAGTTTTGAAAAAAATCTACTAATAAAATGCATTAAAAATGGTGTAATAATAGTATTCACTGTTACATTGTGCAATGTAAAAGTAGTAATAGATTTCATGGTCAAATTGTGAACTTTACTGTGGTTTCACTTTTATTTTACTGTAATAAACTGTGGTGCCGTTTTGGCATTTACAGTAATACACCCAAAAATCTACACTTGCTGATTGGCAGTAAAAAAAACAAAAAAATTAACTGCCAGCTCAGGTGCCAAAATTTTACTGTAAAAATTGCAGTATTTTTTATTTACAGTAAAAAACTTTACAATGAAACTGAGCAACTGAGCTGCGTTTTTTTTATTTAAATTTTTTTTTTTTAATCATAAAAACAGCAGTAGAGTTTTTCCATTCACAGTAATATACACTACATTTTGAGGTGAAATTATTGCATTTTTTTTTACATTTTAAGTTTTGAAAAAATCTACTAATAAAATGCATTAAAAATGGTGTAATAATAGTATTCACTGTTACATTGTGCAATGTAAAAGTAGTAATAGATTTCATGGTCAAATTGTGAAATTTACTGTGGTTTCACATTTATTTTACTGTAATAAACTGTGGTGCCGTTTTGGCATTTACAGTAGTACACCCAAAAATCTACACTTGCTGATTGGCGGTAAAAAAGCAAAAAAACTAACTGCCAGCTCAGGTGCCAAAATTTTACTGTAAAAATTGCAGTATTTTTTATTTACAGTAAAACACTTTACAATGAAATTCTGGCAACTGAGCTGCGTTTTTTTTTTTAATTTAATTTGGGGTTTTTTAACCATAAAAACAGCAGTAGAGTTTTTCCATCCACAGTAATATACACTACATTTTGAGGTGAAATTATTGCTTTTTTTTTTACATTTTAAGTTTTGAAAAAATCTACTAATAAAATGCATTAAAAATGGTGTGATAATAGTATTCACTGTTAAATTGTGCAATTTAAAAGTAGCTGTCAGGGTGTGTTGGTGACGAACCCCAAGATGCAGAGATGACGGCAGGCATTGAGCGAGAAAACATGATTTAATTTAACACTATAGCAAAAAAACAAACAAAAGGGTACAAACAAAAGGCGCGCACAAGGCGGAGAACAAACTTGGCTATGAACTAAAATAGCACAAAGGCTAACTGTCGACAAGAAACAAGAACACTTACTGTGACACGAAGGAACTATGACATGAGCAGAGTGAACAAAAGTAGACAGCGCTACAACGACAAGTATTATGACAGGTAGTAGTGACAATAATCCAGCGCTGACTGGAGGGGAAGGCAGGTTTAAATAGCAGCTGGCTGATTGACAGCAGGTGTGGCCAGGTGCCAATCAGCCGCAGCTGAGGGGAAGCAGCACTCAGGGAGACAATGAGGAAATAACGAGAATGAGAGCGTTGACAGGAAATGACAGAGGAAAAACTAAAACTTGACCAAACTGTCAGGGACAAGCCTGACAGTAGCAATAGATTTCATGGTCAAATTGTGAAATTTACTGTGGTTTTTACAGCATTTTTTTTTTTTTTTTACTTTAATAAACTGTGGTGCCGTTTTGGCATTTACTGTAATACACTGAAAAATTGTTGATTTGCGGTAAAAACAAACAAACAGGCAGCTCAGGTGCCAAAATATTACTGTAAAATTATTAGTAGTTTTTTTGTTTTTTTTAACTCAAATGTATAAAAAAAAATGCAATAATTTCACCTCAGAATGTAGTGTATATTACTGTAAATGGAAAAACAGTACTGCTGTTTTTATGGTAAAAAAAAAAAAAAGGTGTAATAATAGCATTCACTGTTAGAAGCGGCCCTCTGGGGCCAGACATAACTGTGATGTGGCCCTCAGTGAAAACCACTTTGACACATTTATTATAAGTGGTCACTTCTAATTAATACATGTATTTTATATATATATATATATATATATATATATATATATATATATATATATATATATATATATATATATATATATATATATATATATATATATATATATATATATATATACACACACATGTATTAATTAGAAGTGACCACTTATAATTAATACTTCTAATTAATACATGTGTGTGTATATATATATATATATACCGTACACACACATGTATTAATTAGAAGTGACCACTTATAATACATGTGTCAAAGTGCAAATATGCTATATATATATATATATATATATATATATATATATATATATATATATATATATATATATATATATATATATATAGCATATTTGTGTTGCATTTCCTTCATGTTTCCCAGCATGCCCTCTCATATTTGCAGATGTAATCTCGGGGCGTGCTCTCTTGCAACATCAAACCTGCATTGAATTTTGGACTCTCATTTCCTCCTCCTGACGTCCTGCATGGTGGTTGATTATTGGTTAAGAATTGCACTATAATCTGTGTTAGTGGGAAATGTAAGTGTGCAGTCCTCTGTTGTAATGTCAGAGAACATTTGGGTGACAGTATTCCACTTTGAGTCTTTACAGTGCGCATACTTATTGCTATGTTATTTATATCCACACCTTTTCTTGCTCCCCTTTCTTTCCTTCATCCCCCAATCCACCTTTTATTTAATTGCGTGTTTCTGTTGATAATTAGTAGTCGTTAATAATGAATGTATCATTAAATATATCAACCTGTGTGAAGTTGGCCCCCTTGCAAAACTCTGCTGAAAGAGTCTCATTGTGTTGTGTTTGTGCTGCAATAATGTTTGGTCTAACTATCAACGTTTTGTGGTTTTTATGTTATTAACATCTAATGAAGTTGTTGTTACATACAAACAAGTCCCTAACTATGTCAAAACCTCCCCAAACCAGTCCCAGTCCTTTGTGCTGGTTTG
>NC_084584.2:8700000-8852500 GCF_033978685.3 Nerophis lumbriciformis | reverse complement strand
TGCTGTATGGGGGGTTGTACCAGATGATGTCGTTTCGTTTTCTGCTCTTTTTTGGCTGGTTTCCTGGCGTGGGTTCATAGGTGAGGGTGAAATTGTATCCGCTTTCATCAAGGGCTTTTTGGTACGGGGGGGTTGCTTGGTCAAATTCAGCTTTGCTAGATGACAGCATCGATAGCCTTTTATTGATTCCGGTAGGTATTCTTTTCGTGGTGGTGGGTGGGTGGTTGCTGTCATGGTGCACATATTGGAGTGTTGTGTTGGGTTTCGTGAATGGTTGGTAGCTGTTATTTCTCAGGTTGAAAGTGACGTCAAGGAAGTTGACGGTTTGCTTGTTGGCTTCAATCGTGATCCGTAGGCCGTTCTCTTTGAAAATTTGGCATATGCGCTTCTTGGTATTCTCGCTGCTCCTTGGCGAGGCGCGACACACTGCGAGAATATATATATATATATATATATATATATATATATATATATATATATATATATATATATATATATATATATATATATATATATATATATATAACAAAGTGCAAAGCCATAGGCTCACACAAGTTCAGTAAATAATTTAAATTTGGAACACAGCATCATTTTCATTTTATTTTATATACCTTTATTTATGAATTGCAACATTTACAAACAATTGATAAATAACAATAATCAAAATAAGTACAGTACGAAACTGTGACAGAGGGTTGTAAAAATTATTTATATATATATATATATATATATATATATATATATATATATATATATATCATTCTATTTTAGTTACTTTATTGAGTTTACAACCCTCTGGCACAGTTTTGTACTGTTTTTGTTTTTGTATATATATATATACACATTAGGGCTGCAACAACTAATCGATTACAATCGATTACAATCGATTATAAAAAAATAGTTGGCGATTAATTTAGTCATCGATTCGTTGGATCTATGCTATGCGCATGCGCAGAGGCAATTATAATATTATTTGTTTTTTGTTTTTTTTAATAAACCTTTATTTATAAACTGCAACATGCACTAACAGCTGAGAAACAATAATCAAAATAAGTATGGTGCCAGTATGCTGTTTTTTCTTCAATAAAATACTGGAAAGGATAGAAATGTAGTTTGTCTCCTTTATCCGATTATTAATCGATTAATCGAAGTAATGATCGACAGATTAATCGATTATCAAATTAATTGTTAGTTGCAGCCCCAATATATATATATAAAAAACAAAGTGCAAAGCCATAGGCTCACACAAGTTCCGTAAATAATTTAAATTTGGAACACAGCATCATCGTTTTCACAGCTTTTTGCTTGTTAGAGGTAGACAGTGTTTTAACGTAGAGTTCTAATTCTTTTTTTAACGGCACAAAAAAACAGGTCGGGTATTGAGAAACTTACATTACCTCCCTGCTTGGCACTCAGCATCAAGGGTTGGAATTGGGGGTTAAATCACCAATAATGATTACTGGGCACGGCCACCGCTGCTGCCCACTGCTCCCCTCACCTCCCAGGGGGTGATCAAGGGTGATGGGTCAAATACAGATAATAATTTCGCCACACCTAGTGTGTGTGTGTGTGACAATCATTACTACTTTAACTTTAATATATGTATATAAAACGTAGCCAAAGGTAAAATTCATTTTCAATGTTTTTTTCCCGAAGCACTGCGCCTTTAAGAAGTCTTCAGCGCTGGATGACGAAGGCGGAAGTGTGAGCACAAAAAGGAGGAGGGGTAGTTTTGGCGCCAAATGCGAGCACACCAACAAGACAAGAAGACAAGAAGACAAGAAGAGCAGACGACGTCACTTCTCTCCTTTCCACGCAGATATCCACGCAGCCGCGGCTTGTTAGGAGCACGTAGTATCAAGGTGGCAAGTTTATCTTCATGTTTTAACACACGACCAAACACTATGTGTTTAACGGCGTGTTTGTTTTCAGCCAACATGGACGAGGCCAACAAGCTAATCGGCGCCGGGAAGAAGCACCTGGTGGCGGGCAAGGTGGTGGAGGCTGTCGGCGCCCTGCAGGAGGCCTGTGCCGTGCTGTGAGTGAATCATATTTATATTGCGCTTTTCTCTACTGACTCAAATAAATGATAAATGATAAATGGGTTGTACTTGTATAGCGCTTTTCTACCTTCAAGGTACTCAAAGCGCTTTGACACTACTTCCACATTTACCCATTCACACACACATTCACACACTGATGGAGGGAGCTGCCATGCAAGGCGCTATAACCAGCACCCATCAGGAGCAAGGGTGAAGTGTCTTGCTCAGGACACAACGGACATGACGAGGTTGGTACTAGGTGGGGATTGAACAAGGAACCCTCGGGTCGCGCACGGCCACTCTTCCACTGCGCCACGCCGACTCAAAGCGCTTTTTACATAGTGAAAGCCAATATCTATGTCACATTTAAAGCAGTGTGGGTGGCACTGGGTAAAGTGTCTTGCCTAAATGGCAAAACCGGGGATCGAACCTGGAACCCTCAAGTTGCTGGGACGGACACTCTACCAACCGAGCTATACAGCCACACGTTTATTCATATTTATGCATACACCGCTACGACACCACACATCTACTACAATTTATGCACACACCGCTAATAGAAGCATGCCTTACACCAGTGTTTTTCAACCTTTTTGGAGCCAAGGTACATTTTTTGCGTTGAAAAAAAATGCGGAGAAACACCACCAGCAGAAATCATTAAAAAAACAAAACTCAGTTGACAGTAAAAAGTCGTTGTCGCAATTGTTGGATATGACTTTAAAGCATAACCAAGCATGCATCACTATAGCGCTTGTCTCAAAGTAGGTGTACTGTCACATCACACCCTGACTTATTTGGACTTTTTTTTTATGTTTTCCTGTGTGTAGTGTTTTACTTCTTGTCTTGTGCTCCTATTTTGGTGGCTTTTTCTCTTTTTTTTGGTATTTTCCTGTAGCAGTTTCATGTCTTCCTTTGAGCAGATTACCCGCATCTTCTTTGTTTTAGTACTCAAGAATATTTCGGTTGTTTTTATCCTTCTTAGTGGGGACATTGTTGATTGTCATGCCATGTTCGGATGTACTTTGTGGACGCCGTCTCTGCGCCTCAGTAAGTCTTTGCTGTCGTCCAGCATTCTGTTTTTGTTTACTTTGTAGCCAGTTCAGTTTTAGTTTCGTTCTGCATAGCCTTCCCTAAACTTCAATGCCTTTTCTTAGGGGCACTCACCTTTTGTTTATTTTTGGCTTAAATAAATAAATAATGATAAATGGGTTATACTTGTATAGCGCGTTTCTACCTTCAAGGTACTCAAAGCGCTTTGACAGTATTTCCACATTCACCCATTCACACACACATTCACACACTGATGGCGGGAGCTGCCATGCAAGGCGCTAACCAGCAGCCATCAGGAGCAAGGGGTGAAGTGTCTTGCCCAAGGACACAACGGACGTGACTAGGATGGTAGAAGGTGGGGATTGAACCCCAGTAACCAGCAACCCTTCGATTGCTGGCATGGCCACTCTACCAACTTCGCCACGCCGTCCTTAAGCATTAGATACCTTTTTACCTGCACACTGCCTCCCGCTGTTTCCGACATCTACAAAGCAATTAGCTACCGACTGCCACCTACTGATATGGAAGAGTATTACACGGTTACTCTGCCGAGCTCTAGACCGCACCGACACTCAACAACAACACTTAATTTGCAGGCTATAATTACTGGTTTGCAAAAAATATTTTTAACCCAAATAGGTGAAATTAGATAATCTCCCACGGCACACCAGGCTGTATCCCAAGTGTGCCGCGGCACAGTGGTTGAAAAACACTGGTCTCGAGCTTGGCAGAGTAACCGTGTAATACTCTTCCATAGAAAGCCTGCAAGGAAAAGGACAGAGAGGTAAAGAAGAGTGCAAGGAGTGACAAAAGGGCCTTTGTTGAGGAACTAGCAGAGAAAGCTGAGTGTGCAGCTGCACGGGGTGAGTCGAGTACGATTTACAAGACCACAAAGCAACTCACAGGCAAGTACAACAGCCAGCAGGCCCCTGTTAAAGATAAACAGGGCAACATCCTCACCACCGAGAGTGACCAGGTCTTGAGATGGGTTGAGCATTTCCGTGAGGTACTCAACTGCCCGGAGCCAGATGATCCTGCCAACCCTTCATCAGCAGAAAGTCTCCTTGACATCGAGACCACCCCCCCAAGTAAACTTACTTACTTACTTAGTCCTCTTGCACTTCAGGGCGCGTAGAGCCGACCATAGCAACCAGGTCTCTCCATCTGGGTCTGTTGTGGGCAAGGTGTTGAGCTTGTGCCATAGTCACATTGCAGGCCTTAAGGTCCTCGGCTAATACATCCACCCAGCGAGTCCTGGGGGCGCCTCTTGGGCGTCTCCAGCCAGCTCGCTGCGGGTTGAAGTCCAGGATTTTGCGCGTGGGGTGTTCCCCCGGCAGGCGGATGACATGGCCATACCAGCGCACTCGCCGCATTGCTGTGAGGCGAGAGGCTGGGAGCTGTTGGGTTAGCTCTCTTAGGGTCTTGTTGGTGACATGCTGGCTCCACGTGATGCCTTCTATCCTCCTGAGGGCTCTGGAATCAAAGCCATCTAGCCTGGCCGCCAGGATGTTATTCAGCGGCCATGTTTCCAAGCCGTACAGAAGGACAGAGATGACAGAGGAATTGTAGACCCTCAACTTGGTGTCCCGAGATATGTGCCGGTGTCGCCACAACGGTCTCCACAGGGACTGCATGACGGAGGCTGCAAGGGCGCGACGGCGGTCCACCTCTCGTTTGAGGTCGCCGGTGTTGGTGACTGTCGAGCCGAGGTATCTGACGGTAGGGACAAAGTGGACAGGGGTATCCTCAAATAAGAAGGGTGGTGGGTCTGGTCCATCGCCGATATGCATGAGTTCGGTTTTGGACCAGCTGATTTTCAGGCCGAGCTGTTTGGTCTCCTCATCAAACACACCGAGGGCCTCCCTGAGCTGGTCAGCGGTCTCACTGAACAGGGTGGTGTCATCGGCGTATTCGAGGTCCTTTAGGGTGTAGTTTCCAAGTGACACCCCGGTGACTCGCACACAGACTCTGGACATCCAAGTAAAGAAGAGGTCAAATTTGCTATCAAAGCCTTGAAGAATGGGAAAGCCGCCGGCATAGACTCTGTCTATGCAGAGATGCTGAAAGCTGACCTTAACACTTCTGTCAATGTGCTTACTGATCTCTTTAAAGACATCTGGGAGAAGGAAGTGATACCTCAAGACTGGGACAAGGGCCTGTTTGTCAAACTCCCCAAGAAAGGAAACCTCCAAAATTGTGAAAACTGGAGGGGCATCACGCTGCTATCAGTACCATCTAAGGTCTTCTGCAGGATTTTACTCTGCAGAATCGATTCCACTATTGATCAGAAGCTACGGCAGGAACAAGCAGGGTTCAGGAAAGGAAGGGGCTGCATAGATCAGATCTTCGCTCTGAGGAACATTATCGAGCAGTGTGTAGAATGGAACACTCCTCTGCACATCGACTTTTGCAAAGCCTTCTGACAGCCTATGTCGTGACACCCTATGGAAGAGTGTTGGGGCCTATGGAGTTCCTCCAAAACTGGTCACTCTCATAGGGATGTTCTACCGTCACTTTGAATGCAGCGTCATTGTTAATGGTGAGCCATCAACATGGTTCACTGTGGAGTCTGGTGTGCGGCAAGGGTGTACTATTTCCCCCATTCTCTTCCTGATTGCCATAGACTGGGTCATGCAGAATACAACTGACCGACCCAGGGGTATCCAGTGGACTTTGTTCTCCCAACTTGAACACCTAGATTTTGCTGATGATCTTGCTGTCCTTGCACCAAAGCACATCCATCTGCAGGAGAAAACTGACAGACTAAACAAATTAGCCCAACAGGTGGGGCTGAACATAAATGTATCCAAAACACAAGTGATGTGCATTAATGCCACTCCAGATGTACCAATCACAGTGAATGGACACACTCTCGACTAAGTTGAGAACTTTACCTATCTGGGAAGTCTCGTCAGTAAGGACAACTCTGCACAAAAGGACATTAGAGCAAGACTTGGAAAGGCACAGGGTGCTTTTGCTAGGCTACACACCATCTGGAAGTTAAAGCAATATAGCTTAAGAACCAAGGTCTGACTTTACAACAGTAATTTAAAATCTGTATTGTTGTACGGCTCGGAGTGCTGGCGAAGTCGAAGCCTTCCTCAGGAAACTGTTGAATCTTCTGGCCCGAGAAAATATCCAATGCACATCTATATAAGAAGACCAAGTGCAACAGTGTGGTGCTAGAGATCATATGCCGCCGATTCCAATGGCTTGGGCATGTTCTGAGGATGGACCAAGACCGCATCCCCAAGATCGCACTACGTTGGACTCCACCTGGGAAAAGGAAGCAAGGCTGGCCCAAGAACGTACAGTGACAGCTGAGCTGAAGGAGATTAACCTGACCTATAGTTCTATAGTTTATATTTTGATAAACAATCATAAATGAATCTTTCAGCACATACACAATGTTGACATCTAGAGTTATATTTTGATAAACAATCATAAATGAATCTTTCAGCACGTACACAATGTTGACATCTAGAGTTATATTTTGATAAACACGACTGATGGTCCTACTGGTTAGATAAAATGGCTAAGTATGTTGAAACTGATGTTTTCAGAGCTAAGAAATATGGCGATACAGCAGATGAGTGTGCAGAAGCGTTCTTCTGGTGTGGTAAAGCACTTTTGGACTTGGCAAGGTATATTAAAATTGCATTTTTTAAATGAAAGATTATCCTAAACCAAGCATATGAGCTCTACTCCGTGTTGACATCCAGGATGGAGAACTCCGTACTCGGTAATGCTTTAGAAGGAGTCCCAGAGAACGACGACGAGGAAAACCCCAAGGACTCCAACATTGAGGCCACAGAAAATGTTGATGGTGAGTGAGAAAAAATTAGATGAATGATTAGTAGGAAGTGCTGATTGTCTTCTTGCGTCATAACAGAGAAGACCAGGGATGAGCTGAGGGCTCAGGTGTATGAAGCCATGGCAGAGAAGTCTGAGGACGTGCAGAAGAACGAGGACGGTGAGGGAAAAGGAAACTCATCTGAGGTAGGTGAGGGCAACAAGAAGGAAGCAGCAGACAAGATGGAAGAGGAGCCGTCTGACAAGAAGGTGGAAGAAAAACCAGCAGAGAAGACGGTGGAAGGAGCTGATGAGGAAGTACAACCACAGGACCAGAAGGAAGAACCAGAAGACAAGCAGGTAGAAGATGATGCAGCAGACAAGATGGAGGAAGAAGCTGAAGTACAATCACAAGACAAAAAGGCAGTAGAGAAGGTAGAAGAGCCAGCTGACAAGAAGGAAGAACCAGAAGACAAAGTAGATGAGGCCGCAGACAAGATGGAGCAGGAAGAAGCTACAGTACAACCACAAGACAAAAAGGCAGTAGAGAAGGTAGACATGAAGGAAGAACCAGAAAACAAGAAGGTAGAAGATGATGTAGTGGACAAGATGGAGGAAGAAGCTAAAGTACAGCCACAAGACCAGAAGGTAGAAGAGCCAGCTGACAAGAAGGAAGAACCAGAAGACAAAAAGGTAGAAGATGATGCCGCAGACAAGATGGAGGAGGAAGAAGCTAAAGTACAATCAGAAGACAACAAGGCAGCAGAGAAGGTAGACAAGAAGGAAGAACCAGAAGACAAGATGGAGCAGGAAGAAGCTAAAGTACAATCACAAGACAAAAAGGCAGCAGAGTTGGAAGAACCAGAAGACAAGAAGGAGCAGGAAGAAGCTAAAGTACAATCAGAAGACAAAAAGGCAGCAGAGTTGGAAGAACCAGAAGACAAGAAGGAGCAGGAAGAAACTAAAGTACAATCAGAAGACAAAAAGGCAGCAGAGTTGGAAGAACCAGAAGACAAGAAGGAGCAGGAAGAAGCTAAAGTACAATCAGAAGACAAAAAGGCAGCAGAGTTGGAAGAACCAGAAGACAAGAAGGAGCAGGAAGAAGCTAAAGTACAATCAGAAGACAAAAAGGCAGCAGAATTGGAAGAACCAGAAGACAAGAAGGAGCAGGAAGAAGCTAAAGTACAATCAGAAGACAAAAAGGCAGCAGAGTTGGAAGAACCAGAAGACAAGAAGGAGCAGGAAGAAGCTAAAGTACAATCAGAAGACAAAAAGGCAGCAGAGACGGAAGAAGCAGAAGACAAAGCAGACAAGATGGAGGAGGAGGAAGAAGAAGCTGAGGAGGACATAGCGGAAGAAGCTGAAGGTAAGAGTCTTTCTATCATCTAGAACAGGGTTGGGCAACCTACAGCCCGCGGGCCACATCTGGCCCACCAAATATTACAACAGAATTGAGCAAAGATCTGTTTTGAGAATTGCCACAACAATACTGATACTAGACTTTGATGCACTGACTGATCAACAACACTGCTCCCACTAAGACTTGTTTATCTGATGTTCTGATATATGTATTATGATTCTGGCTTTGAGAAGTCTACACCTACTTCCAACATGTTTGCTTTGACTCTTAGTTCCAACACATATGATATGCTTTGACTCTTAGTTCCAACACATATATGCTTTGCTTTGACTCTTAGTTCCAACACATATATGCTTTGCTTTGACTCTTAGTTCCAACACATATATGCTTTGCTTTGACTCTTAGTTCCAACACATATATGCTTTGCTTTGACTCTTAGTTCCAACACATATGATATGCTTTGACTCTTGGTTCCAACACATATGATATGCTTTGACTCTTGGTTCCAACACATATGATATGCTTTGACTATTGATGATGCAAGTTTATTTACAGCCTTTCTAGGATTTGGCTACAGTGTGCACATGTTTGGTGATAACTCCGCCCACTTGGTTGTGACTCTTCACGTCTTCCAAATGTTGTTAGATGGCGAAGAAGAAGACACGCTGGATCTGGCTGAACACAGCAATGTTGCAGTAAAGGTAGAGGACAACTCAGGTGTTGGAGTCTGGGTCAGGTTTGATGTTTTTTCTGTTTTTACAGGAAAGTGATGATGATGAAGAAGATGAAGTCGGGAACCTTCAGCTGGCCTGGGAGATGCTGGAAATGGCTAAAGTCATCTACAACAGGCGAGTGTACACAATGGCTGCCATCTGCATGTTGGCTTTGGAACTTTGTAAAAATGACTTTTTTAAATTTCCTTCTTGACTTAGAAAAGAGACAAAAGAGGACCAGCTGATGGTAGCACAGACTTACTTGAAGCTGGGGGAAGTTTCTGCTGAGTCAGGTAGGTTTGAGTGAGTCGGGTAGGTTTGAGTGAGTCGGGTAGGTTTGAGTGAGTCGGGTAGGTTTGAGTGAGTCGGGTAGGTTTGAGTGAGTCGGGTAGGTTTGAGTGAGTCGGGTGGGTTTGAGTGAGTCGGGTGGGTTTGAGTGAGTGAGTCGGGTGGGTTTGAGTGAGTGAGTCGGGTGGGTTTGAGTGAGTGAGTCGGGTGGGTTTGAGTGAGTGAGTCGGGTGGGTTTGAGTGAGTGAGTCGGGTGGGTTTGAGTGGAATGAGTCGGGCGGGTTTGAGTGGAATGAGTCGGGCTGAGGGGTTTGGAATGAGTCGGGCTGAGGGGTTTGGAATGAGTCGGGCGGGTTGGAGGGAGTCGGGCTGGGTGGTTTGGGATGAGTTGGGCGGGTTGGAGGAGTCGGGCTGGGTGGTTTGGGATGAGTCGGGCTGGGGGGTTTGGAATAAGTTGGGCGGGTTGGAGGAGTCGGGCTGGGTGATTTGGGATGAGTCGGGCTGGGTGATTTGGGATGAGTCGGGCTGGTTGATTTGGGATGAGTCGGGCTGGGTGATTTGGGATGAGTCGGGCTGGGTGATTTGGAATGAGTCGGGCTGGGGGGTTTGGAATGAGTCGGGCGGGTTGGAGGGAGTCGAGCTGGGGGTTTGGAATGAGTTGGGCGGGTTGGAGGGAGTCGGGCGGGTTGATTTGGGACGAGTCGGGCGGGTTGATTTGGGACGGGTCGGGCTGGGGGGTTTGGAATGAGTCGGGCTGGGTGTTTGGAATGAGTCGGGCGGGTTGGTTTGGAATGAGTCGGGCGGGTTGGAGTGAGTCGGGCGGGTTGATTTGGGATGAGTCGGGCTGGGGGGTTTGGAATGAGTCGGGCTGGGGGGTTTGGAATGAGTCGGGCGGGTTGGTTTGGAATGAGTCGGGCGGGGTGGAGGGAGTCGGGCTGGGTGATTTGGGATGAGTCGGGCTGGGTGATTTGGGATGAGTCGGGCTGGGGTGTTTGGAATAAGTCGGGCTGGGGGGTTTGGAATAAGTCGGGCTGAGGGGTTTGGAATGAGTCGAGCGGGTTGGAGGGAGTTGGGCGGTGGGGTTTGGGATAAGTCTGGCTGGGTGGTTTGGAATAAGTCGGGCTGGGTGGTTTGGAATAAGTCGGGCTGGGTGGTTTGGAATAAGTCGGGCTGGGTGGTTTGGAATAAGTCGGGCTGGGTGGTTTGGAATGAGTCGGGCTGGGTGGTTTGGAATGAGTCGGCGGGGTTTGAATGTCTTACAGTGTTGTCACTGTCGAGTAGAGAGACCGTCTGTACTTCCTGTGTGTGTCAGTCAGCAGTGAGACAAAGACTGTGAAGGAGTGAAAAGAGGGCTCACTGTGTTCAGTTATTGCTACTGTTTAACCTGCTGAGAGACCTTTCTTCCTGTTTGAAGCAAGAGACGAACAAATGCGAGTCACAAATCTGATTGGCCGATATGTCTGGGGAGGAAAAGAAAAAAACATCCTTCTGGAGGTTATTTATAAAAGCTCCATGTGATGAATGGTGCAGCTGTAATAATCTTTTTAATGACTGGTGCCTTTTGGCCTCCTACTCATCACTATGGTGACGTCACTCAACTATTTACTACTCATTACTATGGTGACGTCACTCAACTATTTACTACTCATCACTATGGTGACTGCACTCAACTATTTACTACTCATCACTATGGTGATGTCACTCAACTATGAACTAGTCATGTATTTATGGTGATGTCACTCAACTATGAACTAGTCATGTATTTATGGTGATGTCACTCTACTATGAACTAGTCATGTATTTATGGTGATGTCACTCTACTATGAACTAGTCATCACTATTGTGATGTCACTCAACTATTAACTAGTCATGTATTTATGGTGATGTCACTCTACTATGAACTAGTCATCACTATGGTGATGTCACTCAACTATTAACTAGTCATCACTATGGTGATGTCACTCAACTATGAGCGAGTCATGTATTTATGGTGATGTCACTCAACTATGGGCTAGTCATGTATTTATGGTGATGTCACTCAACTATGAACTCGTCATGTATTTATGGTGATGTCACTCAACTATGAACTAGTCATGTATTTATGGTGATGTCACTCAACTATTAACGAGTCATCACTATGGTGACGTCACTCAACTATGAACTAGTCATGTATTTATGGTGATGTCACTCAACTATGAACTAGTCATGTATTTATGATGATGTAACTCAACTATGAACTAGTCATGTATTTATGGTGATGTCACTCAACTATTAACGAGTCATCACTATGGTGACGTCACTCAACTATTAACTACTCATCACTATGGTGACGTCACTCAACTATGAACTAGTCATGTATTTATGGTGATGTCACTCAACTATGAACTAGTCATGTATTTATGGTGATGTCACTCAACTATGAACTAGTCATGTATTTATGGTGATGTCACTCAACTATTAACGAGTCATCACTATGGTGACGTCACTCAACTATTAACTACTCATCACTATGGTGACGTCACTCAACTATGAACTAGTCATGTATTTATGGTGATGTCACTCAACTATGAACTAGTCATGTATTTATGGTGATGTCACTCAACTATGAACTAGTCATGTATTTATGGTGATGTCACTCAACTATGAACTAGTCATTATGTATTTATGGTGATGTCACTTTCCTTATTGAGAACCAAACAGTGTGTCACCGCCCACAGGGAACTACACACAAGCGCTGGAGGACTTCCGGAAGTGTCTGAGCCTGCAGCTGAAGCACCTGGACTCTGACAGTCGGCTGCTGGCAGAGACTCACTACCAGCTGGGTCTGACCCTCACTTTCAACCTGCAGTACAAAGAAGCCGTGGAAGAACTCAACCGCTCCGCGGCCGTCATCAAGAGCAGACTGGGTGAGACCTTCTTGTTGGCTTGTTGTCTTCAGGTGTGTGCTTACCAGTTGTCCTGCAGAGAACCTGGCACAGGTGCTCCTCAAGGCTTCTGGCCCAGATCAGTTTCCCGAGGAGAGGAAGGAGATGGAGGAGCTGGAGGCTCTGCTGCCAGAGATCCAGGAGAAGGTGGAGGACGCCACTGAGGGCATGAAGTCCATAGAGGCTGATGCTGAGGTGCTGGTAGGTTGGATCTGAATTGTTCAAAGCAGTGATGACTACTTTATTTTAAAACCAGGAAGAACTAAAACTACAACTGGAGCAGACACAAATACTGTCACCATTGCTCCAAACTTGGCAGTTTGTTTTCCAGAATATGGATTTCTGCTTTTCATAACCAAAGTGGTATTTTCTTTTAGATTTCCATATAAAAATGCTAACTCGTCCTGGAGCTGGCCATGCTAGTAGTCCTAGTGCAGTTTGTGCTAACATGCTGTCTAAAAGTATCTTCTCATTCTCTTCCAACCAGTAACTTATACTTGTATACATACTAATCAATCATATTCACTACTATATCGCCTCTAAAAAGAACCGCTCCCCCGTCGTCGTCACGTGGCGACATTGCTGGTTTTAGGAGCAGAGGAGCATGTTGGGCAGCGCACACACACAGAGTACATGCAAGCAGATACAGTGTGTAGACAGAAAAGGGAGAATGGACGCATTTTGGTGTAAAAAGTAAATATAAAGGTGAAGTTATAACACTGAAACATCCTCAGGAAGAGCTGCTTTAACACATGGCTAACGTCCATCCACAGTGTTTTAGCTACTTCTAAATCACTAATCCTGGTCTCCATGGCGACAAAGTAAGTTTCTTACAATTACCATTATCACTGGAGGACGAGGAATAGCTAAACATGCTTCACTACACACCGTAGGAGGATACAATAGCTCACCACCGTCACAATGTAAACAAATGCCATGGGTGGATCTACACCTGACATCCACTGTAATGATACCAAGTATAAGAGCGTATCTAGTCCATACTACTATGATTACATCGATATCGTCACAAAATCTATTTTCCTTTTTTTTAAAATTCATATATTAAATACGGCCCTGGACACATGAGGACTTTGAATATGACCAATGTATGATCCTGTAACTACTTGGTATCAGATCCATACCTAAATGTGTGGTATCATCCAAAACTAATGTCAAGTATGAAAGAAGAGAAGAATAAGTGATTATTACATTTTAACAGAAGTGTAGATAGAACATGTTAAAACAAAAAATAAGCAGATATTAACAGTAAATGAACAAGTGGATTAATAATATTTTTTACAGCTTGTCCTTTATAATGTGTACAAAATAATAGGTGTATAAATGACACAATATGTTACTGCATACGACTAATTAGGAGTCTTTGTTTGTTTACTTACTACTAAAAGACAAGTTGTCTAGTATGTTAAACATTTTATTTAAGGACTAAATGACAATAATAAACATATGTTTCATGTACACTAACATCTTTTGTTCAAATAAAGACAATAATGACGTTTTTTGTGTTGCCCTTTATTTAGAAAAGTATGGAAATACATTTTGGTAGCGGTACCAAAATATTGGTATGGTGACAACAGTAGTTCCAACAGGTGGACACGTCCTCTCTTAGAAACAAGTGTTTCATGACTTCATGTAACACTTGTTTAAGTGTTACATGAAGTCATGCCCGTAAAAATGAAATTTTGTCGTCTGAGGACCTTGGGATCAGCGAGGGTTGATACGGTAAAAGCGGGTCAGATCGGTAAAGCACACGTCCGTGAAGACATTTCAAAACTAATAACAGAAATTTACAGCGACTTTAAAACTGTTGTAATGTGCGCCTGGTTAGGTCAGTTTCTTCAAGAAGTCCTTTCATAGCAAGTCTCTACACACTTCAAGTATCTTCTGTCATAATTAGTGTAGAACTGGACTGATCTGGTGAAGGTGCACCAGTCAACATGTGTGAAAAGGAGCAGGAGGAAGCCCATGTGACTACAATGGTGTATTCAATTAGCAATGTTTACATTTTCCTGTGCGTGGACTTTAAAAAGTACATTTGTACCTGATTTGATGTTGTTTGATGTCAGGATGGAACCACCTCTCCCTCTGCACCTGACTGCAGCACTCCTACGCCCTCACACGTGAGTCTCATCATGCTGGCTCACACTGATATTAATGAGTCTGATACCATGTACGCACCAATAATTGTACCCCCTCACACCAGCCTTAGTATCATCATGCTGGCTCATACTGATATGAGTCTGATACCATGTACGCACCAATAATTGTACCCCCTCACACGTGAGTATCATCATGCTGGCTGATACTGATATGAGTCTGATACCATGTACGCACCAATAATTGTACCCCCTCACATGTTAGTATCATCATGCTGGCTCATACTGATATTAATGAGTCTGATACCATGTATGCACCAATAATTGTACCCCCTCACACGTGAGTCTCATCATGCTGGCTCATACTGATATTAATGAGTCTGATACCATGTACGCACCAATAATTGTACCCCCTCACATGTTAGTATCATCATGCTGGCTCATACTGATATTAATGAGTCTGATACCATGTACGCACCAATAATTGTACCCCCTCACACGTGAGTATCATCATGCTGGCTGATACTGATATGAGTCTGATACCATGTACGCACCAATAATTGTACCCCCTCACATGTTAGTATCATCATGCTGGCTCATACTGATATTAATGAGTCTGATACCATGTATGCACCAATAATTGTACCCCCTCACACGTGAGTCTCATCATGCTGGCTCATACTGATATTAATGAGTCTGATACCATGTACGCACCAATAATTGTACCCCCTCACATGTTAGTATCATCATGCTGGCTCATACTGATATTAATGAGTCTGATACCATGTACGCACCAATAATTGTACCCCCTCACACGTTAGTATCAGCATGCTTTTCACTGCTGGGTAATACTGATATTAATTAGTCTGATACCATGTACGCACCAATAATTGTACCCCCTCACACGTTAGTATCATCATGCTGGCTGATACTGATATTAATGAGTCTGATACCATGTACGCACCAATAATTGTACCCCCTCACACGTTAGTATCATCATGCTGGCTCATACTGATATTAATGAGTCTGATACCATTTCCGCACCAATAATTGTACCCCCTCACACGTTAGTATCATCATGCTTTTCACTGCTGGGTGATACTGATATTATAGAGTCTGATACCATGTACGCACCAATAATTGTACCCCCTCACACGTTATTATCAGCATGCTTTTCACTGCTGGGTGATACTGATATTAATGAGTCTGATACCATGTACGCACCAATAATTGTACCCCCTCACACGTTAGTATCATCATGCTGGCTGATACTGATATTAGAGAGTCTGATACCATGTACGCACCAATAATTGTACCCCCTCACACGTTAGTATCATCATGCTGGCTGATACTGATATTGAGTCTCATACCATGTATGCACCAATAATTGTACCCCCCTCACACCTTAGTATCATCATGCTTTTCACTGCTGGGTGATACTGACATTAATGAGTCTGATACCATGTATGTACAAATAATTGTACCCCCTCACACGTTAGTATCATCATGCTTTTCACTTCCCGCACATATATCAGCCATATACTGGTGATACTGATATTAATGAGTCTGATACCATGTACGCACCAATAATTGTACCCCCTCACACGTTAGTATCATCATGCTTTTCACTGCTGGGTGATACTGATATTAATGAGTCTGATACCATGTATGCACCAATAATTGTACCCCCTCACACGAGAGTGACATCATGCTTGGTGATACTGATATTGAGTCGGATACCATGTACGCACCAATAGTTGTACCCCTTCACACGTTAGTATCATCATGCTTTTCACTTCCCACACATATATCAGCCATGTGCTGGGTGATACTGATATTAATGAGTCTGATACCATGTACGCACCAATAATGTTGGATCAAGTGAGTTGGACAAGAACATTGTGACACATTTATGCTTTTCAAGGAGGGCGATAATTTGGTAAGTTGAATGATGCAGACACGTTTGTTACTGGATACTTTTTAATACGGTTCTGTCTTGGAGACTTAATGTGTACTATTAACTGTCTGTGCAACTTTGTGCAAGTAGACTACTGTATCGCACGTGATATCTCACACACAAGTAAACATGCTGCAGCACTGCTTGTATCACACATGATATCACACACAAGTAAACACGCTGCAGGACTGCTTGTATTGCACATGATACCACACACAAGTAAACACTCTTCAAAACTGCTTGTATCGCACATGATATCACACAAGTAAACACACTGTGGGACCGCTTGTATCACGGATGATATCGTAAACACTCTTCAGGACTGCTTGTATCGCACATGATATCACACACAAGTAAACACTCTTCAGGGCTGCTTGTATCACAGATGATATCGCAAGTAAATGCGCTACAGGACTGCTTGTATCTCACATGATATCACACACAAACACGCTGCGGGACCGCTTGTATCGTACATGATATTACAAACAGGCTGCGGCACCGCTTGTATCGCACATATCACACCAAAAAATGCTGCGGGACAGGTTGTAACGAACATGATATTGCAAACAAACCCGCCGCAGGACTGTTAGTATTGCACACAAACACACTATGTGATATTATGTGAGATACAGGCAGCCCTGCAGCGTATTTGTGTGTGATATCATGTGCGATACAATCAGCACTGCAGCATGTTTAGTTGTGTGATATCATGCGCGATACAAGTGACCCTGCAGAGTGTTTAATTGAATGAAGTGTGTGTGTGTGTGTGTGTGTGTGTGTGTGTGTGTGTGTGTGTGTGTGTGTGTGTGTGTGTGTGTGTGTGTGTGTGTGTGTGTGTGTGTGTGTGATACAAGCAGTCCTGCAAACACGCTGCAGGACCGCTTGTATTGCACATGATATCACAATCGCGCTCCAGGACTGCTTGTATCGCACATGATATCGCACACAAACACTGCAGGACTGCTTGTATCAGTGACTTTAGATGCAAGCTTGATATCATCCAATGCTTGTTTTCTTGCTGATATCAAACCGATATCCATTATGGATAATGAATCAAATACACTGGTACCTTGGTTTTCATTGCAGACATCCCATAATATTAAAAGTTATTATAGAGAATTAAAGTTCTTCAAGCAGAAAATGTTTACATAATAAATATTTAATTTCACTTTGACCTTTTTCTTGAAGACTTGCTGGCAATGATGTGTGATACAGACCCTCACCTTCCTACTTTGATAAAGAAGGTGAGACACACTAAACGTTGTCAGCACTTTGACAAAGAAGGTGAGAAACACTATAGAATTCAAGAAATAACTCAGTGCTGGCAACTTTTTCTTAGCGTTTCTCACCTTCTTTATCAAAGTGCTGGCAACTTTTTCTTAGCGTTTCTCACCTTTATCAAAGTGCTGACAACTTTTTCTTAGTGTTTCTCACCTTCTTTATCAAAGTGCTGGCAACTTAGTGTTTCTCACCTTCTTTATCGAAGTGCTGGCAACTTTAGTGTTTTTCACCTTCTTTATCAAAGTGCTGGCAACTTTTTCTTAGTGTTTCTCACCTTTTATTAAAGTGCTGGCAACTTTAGTGTTTCTCACCTTCTTTATCAAAGTGCTGACAACTTTTTCTTAGCGTTTCTCACCTTCTTTATCAAAGTGCTGGCAACTTAGTGTTTCTCACCTTCTTTATCGAAGTGCTGGCAACTTCTTAGTGTTTTCACCTTCTTTTTCTTAGTGTTTCTCACCTTTTTTATCAAAGTGCTGGCAACTTTAGTGTTTTTCACCTTCTTTATCAAAGTGCTGGCAACTTTTTCTTAGTGTTTCTCACCTTTTATTAAAGTGCTGGCAACTTTAGTGTTTCTCACCTTCTTTATCAAAGTGCTGGCAACTTTCTTAGTGTTTCTCACCTTCTTTATCAAAGTGCTGGCAACTTAGTGTTTCTCACCTTTTTTATCAAAGTGCTGGCAACTTTTTCTTAGTGTTTCTCACCTTTTTTATCAAAGTGCTGGCAACTTTAGTGTTTCTCACCTTCTTTATCAAAGTGCTGGCAACTTCTTAGTGTTTCTCACCTTCTTTATCAAAGTGCTGGCAACTTCTTAGTGTTTCTCACATTTATCAAAGTGCTGGCAACTTCTTAGTGTTTCTCACCTTCTTTATCAAAGTGCTGGCAACGTCTTAGTGTTTCTCACCTTCTTTATCAAAGTGCTGGCAACTTTTTTTAGTGTTTCTCACCTTCTTTATCAAAGTGCTGGCAACTTTTTTTAGTGTTTCTCACCTTCTTTATCAAAGTGCTGGCAACTTTCTTAGTTTTTCTCACCTTCTTTATCAAAGTGCTGGCAACTTCTTAGTGTTTCTCACCTTCTTTATCAAAGTGCTGGCAACTTTAGTGTTTCTCACCTTCTTTATCAAAGTGCTGGCAACTTTAGTGTTTCTCACCTTCTTTATCAAAGTGCTGGCAACTTTCTTAGTGTTTCTCACCTTCTTTATCAAAGTGCTGGCAACTTAGTGTTTCTCACCTTCTTTATCGAAGTGCTGGCAACTTCTTAGTGTTTTCACCTTCTTTTTCTTAGTGTTTCTCACCTTTTTTATCAAAGTGCTGGCAACTTTTTCTTAGTGTTTCTCACCTTTTATTAAAGTGCTGGCAACTTTAGTGTTTCTCACCTTCTTTATCAAAGTGCTGGCAACTTTCTTAGTGTTTCTCACCTTCTTTATCAAAGTGCTGGCAACTTAGTGTTTCTCACCTTTTTTATCAAAGTGCTGGCAACTTTTTCTTAGTGTTTCTCACCTTTTTTATCAAAGTGCTGGCAACTTTAGTGTTTCTCACCTTCTTTATCAAAGTGCTGGCAACTTCTTAGTGTTTCTCACCTTCTTTATCAAAGTGCTGGCAACTTCTTAGTGTTTCTCACCTTCTTTATCAAAGTGCTGGCAACTTCTTAGTGTTTCTCACCTTCTTTATCAAAGTGCTGGCAACTTCTTGGTGTTTCTCACCTTCTTTATCAAAGTGCTGGCAACTTTTTTAGTGTTTCTCACCTTCTTTATCAAAGTGCTGGCAACTTTCTTAGTTTTTCTCACCTTCTTTATCAAAGTGCTGGCAACTTCTTAGTGTTTCTCACCTTCTTTATCAAAGTGCTGGCAACTTCTTAGTGTTTCTCACCTTCTTTATCAAAGTGCTGGCAACTTCTTAGTGTTTCTCACCTTCTTTATCAAAGTGCTGGCAACTTCTTGGTGTTTCTCACCTTCTTTATCAAAGTGCTGGCAACTTTTTTAGTGTTTCTCACCTTCTTTATCAAAGTGCTGGCAACTTCTTGGTGTTTCTCACCTTCTTTATCAAAGTGCTGGCAACTTTTTTAGTGTTTCTCACCTTCTTTATCAAAGTGCTGGCAACTTTCTTAGTTTTTCTCACCTTCTTTATCAAAGTGCTGGCAACTTCTTAGTGTTTCTCACCTTTATCAAAGTGCTGGCAACTTCTTAGTGTTTTCACCTTCTTTTTCTTAGTGTTTCTCACCTTTTTTATCAAAGTGCTGACAACTTAGTGTTTCTCACCTTCTTTATCAAAGTGCTGGCAACTTCTTAGTGTTTCTCACCTTCTTTATCAAAGTGCTGGCAACTTCTTAGTGTTTCTCACCTTCTTTATCAAAGTGCTGGCAACTTCTTAGTGTTTCTCACCTTCTTTATCAAAGTGCTGGCAACTTCTTAGTGTTTCTCACCTTCTTTATCAAAGTGCTGGCAACTTTTTTAGTGTTTCTCACATTTATCAAAGTGCTGGCAACTTCTTAGTGTTTCTCACCTTCTTTATCAAAGTGCTGGCAACTTTTTTAGTGTTTCTCACCTTTATCAAAGTGCTAGCAACTTCTTAGTGTTTCTCACCTTCTTTATCAAAGTGCTAGCAACTTAGTGTTTCTCACCTTCTTTATCAAAGTGCTGGCAACTTCTTAGTGTTTCTCACCTTCTTTATCAAAGTGCTAGCAACTTTAGTGTTTCTCACATTTATCAAAGTGCTGGCAACTTAGTGTTTCTCACCTTCTTTATCAAAGTGCTGGCAACTTAGTGTTTCTCACCTTCTTTATCAAAGTGCTAGCAACTTCTTAGTGTTTCTCACCTTCTTTATCAAAGTGCTAGCAACTTCTTAGTGTTTCTCACCTTTATCAAAGTGCTAGCAACTTCTTAGTGTTTCTCACCTTCTTTATCAAAGTGCTAGCAACTTCTTAGTGTTTCTCACCTTCTTTATCAAAGTGCTAGCAACTTCTTAGTGTTTTCATCTTCTTTTTCTTAGTGTTTCTCACCTTTTTTTATCAAAGTGCTGGCAACTTCTTAGTGTTTCTCACCTTTATCAAAGTGCTGGCAACTTCTTAGTGTTTCTCACCTTCTTTATCAAAGTGCTGGCAACTTCTTAGTGTTTCTCACCTTCTTTATCAAAGTGCTGGCAACTTCTTGGTGTTTCTCACCTTCTTTATCAAAGTGCTGGCAACTTTTTTAGTGTTTCTCACCTTCTTTATCAAAGTGCTGGCAACTTCTTGGTGTTTCTCACCTTCTTTATCAAAGTGCTGGCAACTTTTTTAGTGTTTCTCACCTTCTTTATCAAAGTGCTGGCAACTTTCTTAGTTTTTCTCACCTTCTTTATCAAAGTGCTGGCAACTTCTTAGTGTTTCTCACCTTTATCAAAGTGCTGGCAACTTCTTAGTGTTTTCACCTTCTTTTTCTTAGTGTTTCTCACCTTTTTTATCAAAGTGCTGACAACTTAGTGTTTCTCACCTTCTTTATCAAAGTGCTGGCAACTTCTTAGTGTTTCTCACCTTCTTTATCAAAGTGCTGGCAACTTCTTAGTGTTTCTCACCTTCTTTATCAAAGTGCTGGCAACTTCTTAGTGTTTCTCACCTTCTTTATCAAAGTGCTGGCAACTTCTTAGTGTTTCTCACCTTCTTTATCAAAGTGCTGGCAACTTTTTTAGTGTTTCTCACATTTATCAAAGTGCTGGCAACTTCTTAGTGTTTCTCACCTTCTTTATCAAAGTGCTGGCAACTTTTTTAGTGTTTCTCACCTTTATCAAAGTGCTAGCAACTTCTTAGTGTTTCTCACCTTCTTTATCAAAGTGCTAGCAACTTAGTGTTTCTCACCTTCTTTATCAAAGTGCTGGCAACTTCTTAGTGTTTCTCACCTTCTTTATCAAAGTGCTAGCAACTTTAGTGTTTCTCACATTTATCAAAGTGCTGGCAACTTAGTGTTTCTCACCTTCTTTATCAAAGTGCTGGCAACTTAGTGTTTCTCACCTTCTTTATCAAAGTGCTAGCAACTTCTTAGTGTTTCTCACCTTCTTTATCAAAGTGCTAGCAACTTAGTGTTTCTCACCTTTATCAAAGTGCTAGCAACTTCTTAGTGTTTCTCACCTTCTTTATCAAAGTGCTAGCAACTTCTTAGTGTTTCTCACCTTCTTTATCAAAGTGCTAGCAACTTCTTAGTGTTTTCATCTTCTTTTTCTTAGTGTTTCTCACCTTTTTTTATCAAAGTGCTGGCAACTTTAGTGTTTCTCACCTTCTTTATCAAAGTGCTGGCAACTTTCTTAGTGTTTCTCACCTTCTTTATCAAAGTGCTGGCAACTTAGTGTTTCTCACCTTCTTTATCGAAGTGCTGGCAACTTCTTAGTGTTTTCACCTTCTTTTTCTTAGTGTTTCTCACCTTTTTTATCAAAGTGCTGGCAACTTTTTCTTAGTGTTTCTCACCTTTTATTAAAGTGCTGGCAACTTTAGTGTTTCTCACCTTCTTTATCAAAGTGCTGGCAACTTTCTTAGTGTTTCTCACCTTCTTTATCAAAGTGCTGGCAACTTAGTGTTTCTCACCTTTTTTATCAAAGTGCTGGCAACTTTTTCTTAGTGTTTCTCACCTTTTTTATCAAAGTGCTGGCAACTTTAGTGTTTCTCACCTTCTTTATCAAAGTGCTGGCAACTTCTTAGTGTTTCTCACCTTCTTTATCAAAGTGCTGGCAACTTCTTAGTGTTTCTCACCTTCTTTATCAAAGTGCTGGCAACTTCTTAGTGTTTCTCACCTTCTTTATCAAAGTGCTGGCAACTTCTTGGTGTTTCTCACCTTCTTTATCAAAGTGCTGGCAACTTTTTTAGTGTTTCTCACCTTCTTTATCAAAGTGCTGGCAACTTTCTTAGTTTTTCTCACCTTCTTTATCAAAGTGCTGGCAACTTCTTAGTGTTTCTCACCTTCTTTATCAAAGTGCTGGCAACTTCTTAGTGTTTCTCACCTTCTTTATCAAAGTGCTGGCAACTTCTTAGTGTTTCTCACCTTCTTTATCAAAGTGCTGGCAACTTCTTGGTGTTTCTCACCTTCTTTATCAAAGTGCTGGCAACTTTTTTAGTGTTTCTCACCTTCTTTATCAAAGTGCTGGCAACTTCTTGGTGTTTCTCACCTTCTTTATCAAAGTGCTGGCAACTTTTTTAGTGTTTCTCACCTTCTTTATCAAAGTGCTGGCAACTTTCTTAGTTTTTCTCACCTTCTTTATCAAAGTGCTGGCAACTTCTTAGTGTTTCTCACCTTTATCAAAGTGCTGGCAACTTCTTAGTGTTTTCACCTTCTTTTTCTTAGTGTTTCTCACCTTTTTTATCAAAGTGCTGACAACTTAGTGTTTCTCACCTTCTTTATCAAAGTGCTGGCAACTTCTTAGTGTTTCTCACCTTCTTTATCAAAGTGCTGGCAACTTCTTAGTGTTTCTCACCTTCTTTATCAAAGTGCTGGCAACTTCTTAGTGTTTCTCACCTTCTTTATCAAAGTGCTGGCAACTTCTTAGTGTTTCTCACCTTCTTTATCAAAGTGCTGGCAACTTTTTTAGTGTTTCTCACATTTATCAAAGTGCTGGCAACTTCTTAGTGTTTCTCACCTTCTTTATCAAAGTGCTGGCAACTTTTTTAGTGTTTCTCACCTTTATCAAAGTGCTAGCAACTTCTTAGTGTTTCTCACCTTCTTTATCAAAGTGCTAGCAACTTAGTGTTTCTCACCTTCTTTATCAAAGTGCTGGCAACTTCTTAGTGTTTCTCACCTTCTTTATCAAAGTGCTAGCAACTTTAGTGTTTCTCACATTTATCAAAGTGCTGGCAACTTAGTGTTTCTCACCTTCTTTATCAAAGTGCTGGCAACTTAGTGTTTCTCACCTTCTTTATCAAAGTGCTAGCAACTTCTTAGTGTTTCTCACCTTCTTTATCAAAGTGCTAGCAACTTCTTAGTGTTTCTCACCTTTATCAAAGTGCTAGCAACTTCTTAGTGTTTCTCACCTTCTTTATCAAAGTGCTAGCAACTTCTTAGTGTTTCTCACCTTCTTTATCAAAGTGCTAGCAACTTCTTAGTGTTTTCATCTTCTTTTTCTTAGTGTTTCTCACCTTTTTTTATCAAAGTGCTGGCAACTTCTTAGTGTTTCTCACCTTTATCAAAGTGCTGGCAACTTCTTAGTGTTTCTCACCTTCTTTATCAAAGTGCTGGCAACTTCTTAGTGTTTCTCACCTTCTTTATCAAAGTGCTGGCAACTTCTTGGTGTTTCTCACCTTCTTTATCAAAGTGCTGGCAACTTTTTTAGTGTTTCTCACCTTCTTTATCAAAGTGCTGGCAACTTCTTGGTGTTTCTCACCTTCTTTATCAAAGTGCTGGCAACTTTTTTAGTGTTTCTCACCTTCTTTATCAAAGTGCTGGCAACTTTCTTAGTTTTTCTCACCTTCTTTATCAAAGTGCTGGCAACTTCTTAGTGTTTCTCACCTTTATCAAAGTGCTGGCAACTTCTTAGTGTTTTCACCTTCTTTTTCTTAGTGTTTCTCACCTTTTTTATCAAAGTGCTGACAACTTAGTGTTTCTCACCTTCTTTATCAAAGTGCTGGCAACTTCTTAGTGTTTCTCACCTTCTTTATCAAAGTGCTGGCAACTTCTTAGTGTTTCTCACCTTCTTTATCAAAGTGCTGGCAACTTCTTAGTGTTTCTCACCTTCTTTATCAAAGTGCTGGCAACTTCTTAGTGTTTCTCACCTTCTTTATCAAAGTGCTGGCAACTTTTTTAGTGTTTCTCACATTTATCAAAGTGCTGGCAACTTCTTAGTGTTTCTCACCTTCTTTATCAAAGTGCTGGCAACTTTTTTAGTGTTTCTCACCTTTATCAAAGTGCTAGCAACTTCTTAGTGTTTCTCACCTTCTTTATCAAAGTGCTAGCAACTTAGTGTTTCTCACCTTCTTTATCAAAGTGCTGGCAACTTCTTAGTGTTTCTCACCTTCTTTATCAAAGTGCTAGCAACTTTAGTGTTTCTCACATTTATCAAAGTGCTGGCAACTTAGTGTTTCTCACCTTCTTTATCAAAGTGCTGGCAACTTAGTGTTTCTCACCTTCTTTATCAAAGTGCTAGCAACTTCTTAGTGTTTCTCACCTTCTTTATCAAAGTGCTAGCAACTTAGTGTTTCTCACCTTTATCAAAGTGCTAGCAACTTCTTAGTGTTTCTCACCTTCTTTATCAAAGTGCTAGCAACTTCTTAGTGTTTCTCACCTTCTTTATCAAAGTGCTAGCAACTTCTTAGTGTTTTCATCTTCTTTTTCTTAGTGTTTCTCACCTTTTTTTATCAAAGTGCTGGCAACTTCTTAGTGTTTCTCACCTTTATCAAAGTGCTGGCAACTTCTTAGTGTTTCTCACCTTCTTTATCAAAGTGCTGGCAACTTCTTAGTGTTTCTCACCTTCTTTATCAAAGTGCTGGCAACTTTTTCTTAGTGTTTCTCACCTTCTTTATCAAAGTGCTGTCAACTTAGTGTTTCTCACCTTCTTTATCGAAGTGCTGGCAACTTCTTAGTGTTTTCATCTTCTTTTTCTTAGTGTTTCTCACCTTTTTTATCAAAGTGCTGGCAACTTTTCCTTAGTGTTTCTCACTTTTTTATCAAAGTGCTGGCAACTTTAGTGTTTTTCACCTTCTTTATCAAAGTGCTGGCAACTTTTTCTTAGTGTTTCTCACCTTTTAATAAAGTGCTGGCAACTTTAGTGTTTCTCACCTTCTTTATCAAAGTGCTGGCAACTTTCTTAGTGTTTCTCACCTCCTTTATCAAAGTGCTGGCAACTTTCTTAGTGTTCCTCACCTTCTTTATCAAAGTGCTGGCAACTTCTTAGTGTTTTCACCTTCTTTTTCTTAGTGTTTCTCACCTTTTTTATCAAAGTGCTGGCAACTTTTTCTAAGTGTTTCTCACCTTTTTTTTTATCAAAGTGCTGGCAACTTTAGTGTTTCTCACCTTCTTTATCAAAGTGCTGGCAACTTTCTTAGTGTTCCTCACCTTCTTTATCAAAGTGCTGGCAACTTCTTAGTGTTTTCACCTTCTTTTTCTTAGTGTTTCTCACCTTTTTTATCAAAGTGCTGGCAACTTTTTCTAAGTGTTTCTCACCTTTTTTTTTATCAAAGTGCTGGCAACTTTTTCTAAGTGTTTCTCACCTTTTTTTTTATCAAAGTGCTGGCAACTTTTTCTAAGTGTTTCTCACCTTTTTTTTTATCAAAGTGCTGGCAACTTTTTCTAAGTGTTTCTCACCTTTTTTTTTATCAAAGTGCTGGCAACTTTAGTGTTTCTCACCTTCTTTATCAAAGTGCTGGCAACTTTCTTAGTGTTCCTCACCTTCTTTATCAAAGTGCTGGCAACTTCTTAGTGTTTTCACCTTCTTTTTCTTAGTGTTTCTCACCTTTTTTATCAAAGTGCTGGCAACTTTTTCTAAGTGTTTCTCACCTTTTTTTTTATCAAAGTGCTGGCAACTTTAGTGTTTCTCACCTTTATCAAAGTGCTGGCAACTTTCTTAGTGTTTCTCACCTTAATCAAAGTGCTGGCAACTTAGTGTTTCTCACCTTCTTTATCGAAGTGCTGGCAACTTCTTAGTGTTTTCACCTTCTTTATCAAAGTGCTGGCAACTTTCTTCATGTTGTCTTATTTTGCAGTGATCTTCAATTAAAGCACAGTCACTATCTGAACACCAATTGGCGAACACTGTATTATCCTAGTGCACTTGAACGTAGCACAGACTTAATGATGTGACTCCTAAGGAGCCGTTCATCATTCTGTGTGCACTCTATGAACAATTCAAACAATGATTCTGTCTGTAGACAAATAATTAGTGTGAAAAGCAAGGTTCACTGTAAAGGTAAGATAAGGTTAAGTAAAGATTGTGATGCTAATTGGGTCACATGACTAACGAGGTGTTCTTGCTGATGTCCAAACAGTCTGACATCATGACCGCCGTCACTCCCGTGTCTGACATCAGCCACCTGGTCAGGAAGAAGGTGAGGCTCGCCAACCTGACCGCCCGTATTGTGGGTGACCCCGTCTGACCCTGCTTGTGTGTCCCAGAGGAAGCCAGAGGAGAGTCCTGTGAAGGAAGGCGTGAAGAAGCTGAAGCAGGACAGCGCTCAGGAGACTCACGCTAACAGCGAGCACAAAGCTAACGGAGATGCTAACGGCGAGCATAAAGCTAACGGAGATGCTAACGGCGAGCATAAAGCTAACGGTCACACCAGCAGCATGGAGGTGGAGAGGTGAGGCAGGACTTTGCATCTTTGAACATTCACCACTTGTTGACGTTCTTAATAATGACTTTTTCCTCCTCGCTTGCAGTCATTGAACGCATCTTCAACTGCAGCCATGACCTTTTCTGCACATGTTCTGTTCAATGTTTGTACATGTGAAGTCATGTTCTCCACTTTTATTGCACGTTTGACAGCTTTCAATACTACTTGAATACAACTTTGAATACTACTTGAATACAACTTTGAATACTACTTGAATACAACTTTAAATACAACTTTGAATACTACTTGAATACAACTTTGAATACTACTTGAATACAACTTTGAATACTTGACGGTTATGTTGGTATTGTTCCTCCCCGCCATGAATGCAGTTTTTCTAATCTTTATTGTACGTTCAACTTTGACCTAATAAAGATCATTTTTGCAAACTTTTTTTCCCCTCCAACATTTGTGACAAAAATCATTATTGAATATTCAATCCATAAACCAGGTGGCTTTTTTTCAATGAATGAAGAATTTTGGATATTTCAGTTTAACATTGATATATTAATTGTCTTCACTTTTTATTTTATTTGTTTTGTTTTTATAAACCTTTATTTATAAATTTCAACATTTACAAACAGTTGAGAAATAATAATCTAAGTACAAAAACGGTACAAAACAGCACCAAGGAATTCAAAGTAACAAATAGAATGCTATGTGTGTGTGTATGTATATATATATATATATATATATATATATATTGTAATATTCCAGGAATGTAGGCTCATAAAACTTGTCTTGTCTTTAACGACACAACTACAACACTATATCGCTCCCCGGAAGTCCTGCCCCCCAGCCAAATCTATTGGCGAAAACCCCGTAGTCAGCCGCTACGTCATTCTTTTGAAAAATATGCAATATAGTGACGACAGTTAAAGAATTAAAACTCTACGTTAAAACACTCTCTAACTCTAACAAGCAAAAAGCTGTGAAAACGATGATACTGTGTTCCAAATTTAAATTATTTACTGAAATTGAGTGAGCCTATGGCTTTATATATATATATATATATATATAATTTGCATTCTATTTTAGTTACTTTGAATTTACAACCCCCTGGCGCTGTTTTGTACTGTTTTTGTACTTTGATTATAATTTCTCAACTGTTTGTAAATGTTGACATTTATAAACAAAGGTTTATATAAAGTGGACATTTTTGTCAAGTTAATAAATAAAATTGACATTTTTATGTAGTTAATAAAAATTGACATTTTTGTTTATTTAATAAAAAGTGGACATTTTCGTCAAGTTAATAAAAAAAATTGACATTTTTATGTAGTTAATAAAAATTGACATTTTTGTTTATTTAATAAAAAGTGGACATTTTCGTCAAGTTAATAAAAATGGACATTTTCGTTTTGTTTATATAAAGTGGACATTTTTGTCAAGTTAATTAAAAAAATTAAATTAATATCTAGTTAATAAAAATGGACATTTTGACTAGATAAAAATGTCAAATCTTTATTTAACTCGACGAAAATGTCCATTTTTGTTAACTAGATATACATTAAAATTGTTGTATTAACTTGACAAGAATGTCCACTTTATATACACACACACATATATATATATGTATATATATATATATATATGAATTTACACAAAAATGTCAATTTTTATTTAGTTTATATAAAGTGGACATTTTTGTCAAGTTAATAAAAAAAATTGACATTTTTATGTAGTTAATCAAAATTGACATTTTTGTTTATTTAATAAAAAGTGGACATTTTCGTCAAATTAATAAAAATGGACATTTTCGTTTTGTTTATATAAAGTGGACATTTTTGTCAAGTTAATTAAAAAAATTAAATTGATATCTAGTAAATAAAAATGGACATTTTGACTAGATAAAAATGTCAAATCTTTATTTACTCGACGAAAATGTCAATTTTTATATTAACTTGACAAGAATGTCCACTTTATATACACACACACACACACACATATATATATATATATATATATATATATATATATTGCATTCTATTTTAGTTACTTTGAATTTACAACCCTCTGGTGCTGTTTTGTATTGTTTTTGTACTTACTTTGATTATAATTTCTCAACTGTTTGTAAATGTTGACATTTATAAACAAAGGTTTATATAAAGTGGACATTTTTGTCAAGTTAATAAAAAAAATTGACATTTTTATGTAGTTAATAAAAATTTACATTTTTGTTTATTTAATAAAAAGTGGACATTTTCGTCAAGTTAATAAAAATGGACATTTTCGTTTTGTTTATATAAAGTGGACATTTTTGTCAAGTTAATTAAAATTTTTTAATTAATATCTAGTTAATAAAAATGGACATTTTGACTAGATAAAAATGTCAAATCTTTATTTAACTCGACGAAAATGTCCATTTTTGTTAACTAGATATAAATTTAAATTGTTGTATTAACTTGACAAGAATGTCCACTTTATATACACACACACACACACACACATATATATATATATATATATATATATATATATATATATATGAATTTACACAAAAATGTCAATTTTTATTTAGTTTATATAAAGTGGACATTTTTGTCAAGTTAATAAAAAAAATTGACATTTTTATGTAGTTAATAAAAATTGACATTTTTGTTTATTTAATAAAAAGTGGACATTTTCGTCAAGTTAATAAAAATGGACATTTTCGTTTTGTTTATATAAAGTGGACATTTTTGTCAAGTTAATTAAAAAAATTAAATTAATATCTAGTTAATAAAAATGGACATTTTGACTAGATAAAAATGTCAAATCTTTATTTAACTCGACGAAAATGTCCATTTTTGTTAACTAGATATACATTAAAATTGTTGTATTAACTTGACAAGAATGTCCACTTTATATACACACACACATATATATATATGTATATATATATATATATATGAATTTACACAAAAATGTCAATTTTTATTTAGTTTATATAAAGTGGACATTTTTGTCAAGTTAATAAAAAAAATTGACATTTTTATGTAGTTAATCAAAATTGACATTTTTGTTTATTTAATAAAAAGTGGACATTTTCGTCAAATTAATAAAAATGGACATTTTCGTTTTGTTTATATAAAGTGGACATTTTTGTCAAGTTAATTAAAAAAATTAAATTGATATCTAGTAAATAAAAATGGACATTTTGACTAGATAAAAATGTCAAATCTTTATTTACTCGACGAAAATGTCAATTTTTATATTAACTTGACAAGAATGTCCACTTTATATACACACACACACACACACATATATATATATATATATATATATATATATATATATATATATATATATATATATATTGCATTCTATTTTAGTTACTTTGAATTTACAACCCTCTGGTGCTGTTTTGTATTGTTTTTGTACTTACTTTGATTATAATTTCTCAACTGTTTGTAAATGTTGACATTTATAAACAAAGGTTTAAAAAAAAAAAAACAAGCGAGAGACTTTGCAGCGACCAATCAAATGAGCGGGGGGGCGTGGTCATCCCGGCGAGGAGACCCTTCGTATCGCGCATGCGCCAGTCTCAACGCGCGGGATACAACCCCGGAAGCTGAAACCATTTTCAATAAAAACTAAGCAAACAATTGTAACGAAAATTTTCTTTGCAGATATTAAAAATAACGGAACATTTTGAAGTGCATCGATGGTAGAAAAAATGTAAGAAGGTAGCGAAGGAAATGTAGCATTTTATTCGGACTCCCGAACGAATGAGAGGAAAGGTAATGAAGCTAAAGGCGGATAACAAAGGACACAAGCCTTTTGAATGAACTCCGAGACATTCAAACCTTTTGTTTCCATTATTTTCGTCCGAAAAGTCCTTACTAATGTAACCTATTTATATATGAGCTTGCCTCTTTGTGATAAGTTCCTGTTATAAGCTGTCATACAGTATATGCCTTGAGCTCTTATTTTGAAGGCGCAAAGAGCGGAAGTGGTGACACGTTGTACTCAAGCGGAGGTTTTAAAAGAAATTAAATAAAGTGTTCCTCGTGTAAAACCGGAGCCTCCGTGTTTGTTATCTTGTACTTTTATACAGTACAGGCGACATTTATAAACCCCCGGTTACATTACAACGTGCCACCACTTCCGCTCTTAGCGCCTTCAAAATAAGAGCTCAAGGCATATACTGTATAACAGGACCTTAACATCACAAAGAGGCAAGTCCATACAAATATGTTACACTAACACTACGGACCAACATCCGGTCTGAGACATTATTGGTAGTCGCGTCATGTTCGTAGTGCAATATAAGATCATTTCTCCATGCTGTCTGCTATTTAACATCAGCGTAACCATTAGACACCTAATATTTGTAATTTATGCCAACAATACAGCGGACATCACTTAAAAAACAAATACTTTTTTTGTTTTTTCATCTTAAGGACGTGACAAACTTTTCAAAGTAAAAGCTTACTTGTCATAACAGCTGTGTGCTTAATTGTTACATAGCCTTTTAGCCCAGCCCTTCAACCTGCAACTGTATTCATTCAACCTTTTGAGGCGTTTTTCATCACTAAACATGTAAAAAGCAACCAAGAAAAAGAACGCTTTTTAAGACATGAATGTGATACTTTGCAGGGCTGCTGAAGCTCAAAGGACATTAATGCAGGAACAAGTCAGTGCCGCGCTGGGGAAAAAACAAAGTAAAACAACAAACTGTTGTAAGTCAATAAAAAACAATGCCAAAGTTTGCGTTTGAAAGTAAAAGTTAAAGTACCAATGATTGTCACACACACACACACACACACACACACACACACACACACACACACACACACACACACACACACACACACACACACACACACACACACACACACACACTTCAGTATAGGATGAAGTATAGGATGGAGTATAGGATGAAGTACAGGATGGAGTAAAGGATGAAGTATAGATGGAGTAAAGGATGAAGTATAGGATGGAGTATAGGCTGGAGTAAAGGATGAAGTATAGGATGAAGTATAGATGGAGTATAGGATGGAGTATAGGATGAAGTATAGGATGGAGTAAAGGATGGAGTATAGGATGAAGTATAGGATGAAGTATAGGATGAAGTATAGAATGAAGTATAGAATGGAGTATAGGATGAAGTATAGGATGAAGTATAGGATGAAGTATAGAATGAAGTATAGGATGGAGTAAAGGATGGAGTATAGGATGAAGTATAGGATGGAGTATAGGATGGAGTAAAGGATGGAGTATAGGATGAAGTATAGGATGAAGTATAGGATGAAGTATAGAATGAAGTATAGGATGGAGTATAGGATGGAGTAAGGGATGGAGTATAGGATGAAGTATAGGATGAAGTATAGGATGAAGTATAGGATGGAGTATAGGATGGAGTATAGGATGAAGAATAGGATGGAGTATAGGATGAAGTATAGGATGGAGTATAGGATGAAGTACAGGATGGAGTAAAGGATGAAGTATAGATGGAGTAAAGGATGAAGTATAGGATGGAGTAAAGGATGGAGTATAGGCTGGAGTAAAGGATGGAGTATAGGATGAAGTATAGATGGAGTATAGGATGAAGTATAGGATGGAGTATAGGATGAAGAATAGGATGGAGTAAAGGATGAAGTATAGATGGAGTAAAGGATGAAGTATAGGATGGAGTACAGGATGAAGTAAAGGATGGAGTATAGGATGGAGTAAAGGATGGAGTATAGGATGGAGTAAAGGATGGAGTATAGGCTGGAGTAAAGGATGGAGTACAGGATGGAGTAAAGGATGGAGTATAGGATGAAGAATAGGATGGAGTAAAGGATGAAGTATAGATGGAGTAAAGGATGAAGTATAGGATGGAGTACAGGATGGAGTAAAGGATGGAGTATAGGATGGAGTATAGGATGAAGAATAGGATGGAGTAAAGGATGAAGTATAAATGGAGTAAAGGATGAAGTATAGGATAGAGTACAGGATGAAGTAAAGGATGGAGTATAGGATGGAGTATAGGATGAAGAATAGGATGGAGTATAGGATGAAGTATAGGATGAAATATAGGATGGAGTATAGGATGAAGTACAGGATGGAGTAAAGGATGAAGTATAGATGGAGTAAAGGATGAAGTATAGGATGGAGTAAAGGATGGAGTATAGGATGAAGTATAGATGGAGTATAGGATGAAGTATAGGATGGAGTAAAGAATGGAGTACAGGATGAAGTAAAGGATGGAGTAAAGGATGGAGTATAGGATGAAGTATAGGATGAAGAATAGGATGGAGTATAGGATGAAATATATGATGGAGTATAGGATGAAGTACAGGATGGAGTAAAGGATGAAGTATAGATGGAGTAAAGGATGAAGTATAGGATGGAGTACAGGATGAAGTAAAGGATGGAGTATAGGATGGAGTAAAGGATGGAGTATAGGATGAAGTATAGATGGAGTATAGGATGAAGTATAGGATGGAGTAAAGGATGGAGTATAGATGGAGTATAGGATGGAGTAAAGGATGAAGTATAGGATGGAGTAAAGGATGAAGTATAGGATGAAGTATAGATGGAGTAACGGATGAAGTATAAGATGGAGTAAAGGATGAAGTATAGGATGGAGTATAGGATGACGTATAGATGGAGTATAGGATGGAGTATAGGATGAAGTATAGATGGAGTATAGGATGGAGTAAAGGATGGAGTATAGGATGGAGTAAAGGATGGAGTATAGGATGAAGTATAGGATGGAGTAAAGGATGGAGTATAGGATGAAGTATAGGATGGAGTAAAGGATGGAGTATAGGATGAAGTATAGGATGGAGTAAAGGATGGAGTATAGGATGGAGTAAAGGATGGAGTATAGGATGGAGTATAGGATGAAGAATAGGATGGAGTAAAGGATGAAGTATAGATGGAGTAAAGGATGAAGTATAGGATGGAGTACAGGATGAAGTAAAGGATGGAGTATAGGATGGAGTAAAGGATGGAGTATAGGATGGAGTATAGGATGAAGTATAGGATGAAATATAGGATGGAGTATAGGATGAAGTACAGGATGGAGTAAAGGATGAAGTATAGATGGAGTAAAGGATGAAGTATAGGATGGAGTAAAGGATGGAGTATAGGATGAAGTATAGGATGGAGTATAGGATGAAGTATAGATGGAGTATAGGATGGAGCATAGGATGAAGTATAGATGGAGTATAGGATGGAGCATAGGATGGAGTAAAGGATGGAGTATAGGATGAAGTATAGATGGAGTATAGGATGAAGTATAGGATGGAGTATAGATGGAGTATAGGATGGAGTAAAGGATGAAGTATAGGATGGAGTAAAGGATGAAGTATAGGATGGAGTATAGGATGAAGTATAGATGGAGTAATGGATGAAGTATAAGATGGAGTAAAGGATGAAGTATAGGATGGAGTATAGGATGACGTATAGATGGAGTATAGGATGGAGTATAGGATGAAGTATAGATGGAGTATAGGATGGAGTAAAGGATGGAGTATAGGATGGAGTAAAGGATGAAGTATAGGATGGAGTAAAGGATGGAGTATAGGATGAAGTATAGGATGGAGTAAAGGATGGAGTATAGGATGAAGTATAGGATGGAGTACAGGATGGAGTAAAGGATGAAGTATAGGATGAAGTATAGGATGGAGTAAAGGATGGAGTACAGGATGAAGTAAAGGATGAAGTATAGATGGAGTTAAGGATGGAGTACAGGATGAAGTAAAGGATGGAGTATAGGATGGAGTAAAGGATGGAGTATAGGATGGAGTAAAGGATGGAGTAAAGGATGGAGTATAGGATGGAGTATAGGATGGAGTAAAGGATGGCGTATAGGATGAAGTATAGGATGAAGTATAGATGGAGTATAGGATGAAGAATAGGATGGAGTATAGGATGAAGTATAGGATGAAATATAGGATGGAGTATAGGATGAAGTACAGGATGGAGTAAAGGATGAAGTATAGATGGAGTAAAGGATGAAGTATAGATGGAGTAAAGGATGAAGTATAGGCTGGAGTAAAGGATGGAGTATAGGATGGAGTAAAGGATGCAGTATAGGCTGGAGTAAAGGATGGAGTATAGGATGAAGTATAGATGGAGTATAGGATGAAGTATAGGATGAAGTATAGGATGGAGTAAAGGATGGAGTATAGGATGAAGTATAGGATGGAGTATAGGATGAAGTATAGATGGAGTATAGGATGGAGTATAGGATGAAGTATAGATGGAGTATAGGATGGAGCATAGGATGGAGTAAAGGATGGAGTATAGGATGAAGTATAGATGGAGTATAGGATGAAGTATAGGATGGAGTAAAGGATGGAGTATAGATGGAGTATAGGATGGAGTAAAGGATGAAGTATAGGATGAAGTATAGATGGAGTAACGGATGAAGTATAAGATGGAGTAAAGGATGAAGTATAGGATGGAGTATAGGATGACGTATAGATGGAGTATAGGATGGAGTATAGGATGAAGTATAGATGGAGTATAGGATGGAGTAAAGGATGGAGTATAGGATGGAGTAAAGGATGGAGTATAGGATGAAGTATAGGATGGAGTAAAGGATGGAGTATAGGATGGAGTAAAGGATGGAGTATAGGATGGAGTATAGGATGAAGAATAGGATGGAGTAAAGGATGAAGTATAGATGGAGTAAAGGATGAAGTATAGGATGGAGTACAGGATGAAGTAAAGGATGGAGTATAGGATGGAGTAAAGGATGGAGTATAGGATGGAGTATAGGATGAAGTATAGGATGAAATATAGGATGGAGTATAGGATGAAGTACAGGATGGAGTAAAGGATGAAGTATAGATGGAGTAAAGGATGAAGTATAGGATGGAGTAAAGGATGGAGTATAGGATGAAGTATAGGATGGAGTATAGGATGAAGTATAGATGGAGTATAGGATGGAGTATAGGATGAAGTATAGATGGAGTATAGGATGGAGCATAGGATGGAGTAAAGGATGGAGTATAGGATGAAGTATAGATGGAGTATAGGATGAAGTATAGGATGGAGTATAGATGGAGTATAGGATGGAGTAAAGGATGGAGTATAGGATGGAGTAAAGGATGAAGTATAGGATGGAGTATAGGATGAAGTATAGATGGAGTAACGGATGAAGTATAAGATGGAGTAAAGGATGAAGTATAGGATGGAGTATAGGATGACGTATAGATGGAGTATAGGATGGAGTATAGGATGAAGTATAGATGGAGTATAGGATGGAGTAAAGGATGGAGTATAGGATGGAGTAAAGGATGGAGTATAGGATGGAGTAAAGGATGGAGTATAGGATGAAGTATAGGATGGAGTAAAGGATGGAGTATAGGATGAAGTATAGGATGGAGTAAAGGATGGAGTATAGGATGAAGTAAAGGATGGAGTATAGGATGGAGTAAAGGATGGAGTATAGGATGAAGTACAGGATGAAGTATACGATGGAGTAAAGGATGGAGTATAGGATGAAGTATAGGATGGAGTAAAGGATGGAGTATAGGATGAAGTACAGGATGAAGTATAGGATGGAGTAAAGGATGGAGTATAGGATGAAGTAAAGGATGGAGTATAGATGGAGTAAAGGATGGAGTAAAGGATGGAGTATAGGATGAAGTAAAGGATGGAGTATAGGCTGGAGTAAAGGATGAGTACAGGATGAAGTACAGGATGAAGTATAGGATGAAGTATAAGATGGAGTAAAGGATGGAGTATAGGATGAAGTATAGGATGGAGTATAGGATGAAGTATAGGATGAAATATAGGATGGAGTATAGGATGAAGTACAGGATGGAGTAAAGGATGAAGTATAGGATGGAGTAAAGGATGGAGTATAGGATGAAGTATAGGATGGAGTATAGGATGAAGTATAGATGGAGTATAGGATGAAGTATAGATGGAGTATAGGATGGAGCATAGGATGGAGTAAAGGATGGAGTATAGGATGAAGTATAGATGGAGTATAGGATGAAGTACAGGATGAAGTATAGGATGGAGTAAAGGATGAAGTATAGGATGGAGTAAAGGATGAAGTATAGGATGGAGTATAGGATGAAGTATAGATGGAGTAAAGGATGAAGTATAAGATGGAGTAAAGGATGAAGTATAGGATGGAGTATAGGATGACATATAGATGGAGTATAGGATGGAGTATAGGATGAAGTATAGATGGAGTATAGGATGGAGTAAATGATGGAGTATAGGATGGAGTAAAGGATGGAGTATAGGATGAAGTATAGGATGGAGTAAAGGATGGAGTATAGGATGAAGTATAGGATGGAGTAAAGGATGGAGTATAGGATGAAGTATAGGATGGAGTAAAGGATGGAGTATAGGATGAAGTATAGGATGGAGTAAAGGATGGAGTATAGGATGGAGTAAAGGATGGAGTATAGGATGAAGTACAGGATGAAGTATAAGATGGAGTAAAGGATGGAGTATAGGATGAAGTATAGGATGGAGTAAAGGATGGAGTATAGGATGAAGTACAGGATGAAGTATAGGATGGAGTAAAGGATGGAGTAAAGGATGGAGTAAAGGATGGAGTATAGGATGAAGTAAAGGATGGAGTATAGGCTGGAGTAAAGGATGGAGTACAGGATGAAGTACAGGATGAAGTATAGGATGAAGTATAAGATGGAGTAAAGGATGGAGTATAGGATGAAGTATAGGATGGAGTATAGGATGAAGTACAGGATGAAGTATAGGATGGAGTAAAGGATGGAGTATAGGATGAAGTAAAGGATGGAGTATAGATGGAGTAAAGGATGGAGTATAGGCTGGAGTATAGGATGGAGTACAGGATGAAGTACAGGATGAAGTATAGATGGAGTAAAGGATGGAGTATAGGATGAAGTAAAGGATGAAGTATAGGATGAAGTAAAGGATGGAGTACAGGATGAAGTAAAGGATGGAGTACAGGATGAAGTAAAGGATGGAGTATAGGATGGAGTAAAGGATGGAGTATAGGATGAAGTATAGGATGGAGTATAGGATGAAATATAGGATGGAGTATAGGATGAAGTACAGGATGGAGTAAAGGATGAAGTATAGGATGGAGTACAGGATGAAGTAAAGGATGAAGTATAGGATGGAGTATAGGATGAAGTAAAGGATGAAGTATAGGATGAAGTAAAGGATGGAGTATAGGATGAAGTAAAGGATGAAGTATAGGATGAAGTAAAGGATGGAGTATAGGATGAAGTAAAGGATGGAGTATAGGATGAAGTAAAGGATGAAGTATAGGATGAAGTAAAGGATGGAGTATAGGATGAAGTAAAGGATGGAGTATAGGATGAAGTAAAGGATGAAGTATAGATGGAGTAAAGGATGAAGTATAGGATGGAGTAAAGGATGAAGTATAGGATGGAGTAAAGGATGAAGTATAGGATGGAGTAAAGGATGGAGTATAGATGGAGTATAGGATGGAGTAAAGGATGAAGTATAGGATGGAGTAACGGATGAAGTATAAGATGGAGTAAAGGATGAAGTATAGGATGGAGTATAGGATGACGTATAGATGGAGTATAGGATGGAGTATAGGATGAAGTATAGATGGAGTATAGGATGGAGTAAAGGATGGAGTATAGGATGGAGTAAAGGATGGAGTATAGGATGAAGTATAGGATGGAGTAAAGGATGGAGTATAGGATGAAGTATAGGATGGAGTAAAGGATGGAGTATAGGATGAAGTATAGGATGGAGTAAAGGATGGAGTATAGGATGAAGTATAGGATGGAGTAAAGGATGGAGTATAGGATGGAGTAAAGGATGGAGTATAGGATGGAGTATAGGATGAAGAATAGGATGGAGTAAAGGATGAAGTATAGATGGAGTAAAGGATGAAGTATAGGATGGAGTACAGGATGAAGTAAAGGATGGAGTATAGGATGGAGTAAAGGATGGAGTATAGGATGGAGTATAGGATGAAGTATAGGATGAAATATAGGATGGAGTATAGGATGAAGTACAGGATGGAGTAAAGGATGAAGTATAGATGGAGTAAAGGATGAAGTATAGGATGGAGTAAAGGATGGAGTATAGGATGAAGTATAGGATGGAGTATAGGATGAAGTATAGATGGAGTATAGGATGGAGTATAGGATGAAGTATAGATGGAGTATAGGATGGAGCATAGGATGGAGTAAAGGATGGAGTATAGGATGAAGTATAGATGGAGTATAGGATGAAGTATAGGATGGAGTATAGATGGAGTATAGGATGGAGTAAAGGATGAAGTATAGGATGGAGTAAAGGATGAAGTATAGGATGGAGTATAGGATGGAGTATAGGATGAAGTATAGATGGAGTAACGGATGAAGTATAAGATGGAGTAAAGGATGAAGTATAGGATGGAGTATAGGATGACGTATAGATGGAGTATAGGATGGAGTATAGGATGAAGTATAGATGGAGTATAGGATGGAGTAAAGGATGGAGTATAGGATGAAGTATAGGATGGAGTAAAGGATGGAGTATAGGATGAAGTATAGGATGGAGTAAAGGATGGAGTATAGGATGAAGTATAGGATGGAGTAAAGGATGGAGTATAGGATGAAGTATAGGATGGAGTAAAGGATGGAGTATAGGATGGAGTAAAGGATGGAGTATAGGATGAAGTACAGGATGAAGTATAAGATGGAGTAAAGGATGGAGTATAGGATGAAGTATAGGATGGAGTAAAGGATGGAGTATAGGATGAAGTACAGGATGAAGTATAGGATGGAGTAAAGGATGGAGTAAAGGATGGAGTATAGGATGAAGTAAAGGATGGAGTATAGGATGAAGTAAAGGATGAAGTATAGATGGAGTAAAGGATGAAGTATAGGATGGAGTAAAGGATGAAGTATGGGATGGAGTAAAGGATGGAGTATAGATGGAGTATAGGATGGAGTAAAGGATGAAGTATAGGATGGAGTAAAGGATGAAGTATAGGATGGAGTATAGGATGAAGTATAGATGGAGTAACGGATGAAGTATAAGATGGAGTAAAGGATGAAGTATAGGATGGAGTATAGGATGACGTATAGATGGAGTATAGGATGGAGTATAGGATGAAGTATAGATGGAGTATAGGATGGAGTAAAGGATGGAGTATAGGATGGAGTAAAGGATGGAGTATAGGATGAAGTATAGGATGGAGTAAAGGATGGAGTATAGGATGAAGTATAGGATGGAGTAAAGGATGGAGTATAGGATGAAGTATAGGATGGAGTAAAGGATGGAGTATAGGATGAAGTATAGGATGGAGTAAAGGATGGAGTATAGGATGGAGTAAAGGATGGAGTATAGGATGGAGTATAGGATGAAGAATAGGATGGAGTAAAGGATGAAGTATAGATGGAGTAAAGGATGAAGTATAGGATGGAGTACAGGATGAAGTAAAGGATGGAGTATAGGATGGAGTAAAGGATGGAGTATAGGATGGAGTATAGGATGAAGTATAGGATGAAATATAGGATGGAGTATAGGATGAAGTACAGGATGGAGTAAAGGATGAAGTATAGATGGAGTAAAGGATGAAGTATAGGATGGAGTAAAGGATGGAGTATAGGATGAAGTATAGGATGGAGTATAGGATGAAGTATAGATGGAGTATAGGATGGAGTATAGGATGAAGTATAGATGGAGTATAGGATGGAGCATAGGATGGAGTAAAGGATGGAGTATAGGATGAAGTATAGATGGAGTATAGGATGAAGTATAGGATGGAGTATAGATGGAGTATAGGATGGAGTAAAGGATGAAGTATAGGATGGAGTAAAGGATGAAGTATAGGATGGAGTATAGGATGGAGTATAGGATGAAGTATAGATGGAGTAACGGATGAAGTATAAGATGGAGTAAAGGATGAAGTATAGGATGGAGTATAGGATGACGTATAGATGGAGTATAGGATGGAGTATAGGATGAAGTATAGATGGAGTATAGGATGGAGTAAAGGATGGAGTATAGGATGAAGTATAGGATGGAGTAAAGGATGGAGTATAGGATGAAGTATAGGATGGAGTAAAGGATGGAGTATAGGATGAAGTATAGGATGGAGTAAAGGATGGAGTATAGGATGAAGTATAGGATGGAGTAAAGGATGGAGTATAGGATGGAGTAAAGGATGGAGTATAGGATGAAGTACAGGATGAAGTATAAGATGGAGTAAAGGATGGAGTATAGGATGAAGTATAGGATGGAGTAAAGGATGGAGTATAGGATGAAGTACAGGATGAAGTATAGGATGGAGTAAAGGATGGAGTAAAGGATGGAGTATAGGATGAAGTAAAGGATGGAGTATAGATGGAGTAAAGGATGGAGTAAAGGATGGAGTATAGGATGAAGTAAAGGATGGAGTATAGGCTGGAGTAAAGGATGAGTACAGGATGAAGTACAGGATGAAGTATAGGATGAAGTATAAGATGGAGTAAAGGATGGCGTATAGGATGAAGTATAGGATGGAGTATAGGATGAAGTATAGGATGAAATATAGGATGGAGTATAGGATGAAGTACAGGATGGAGTAAAGGATGAAGTATAGATGGAGTAAAGGATGAAGTATAGGATGGAGTAAAGGATGGAGTATAGGATGAAGTATAGGATGGAGTATAGGATGAAGTATAGATGGAGTATAGGATGGAGTATAGGATGAAGTATAGATGGAGTATAGGATGGAGCATAGGATGGAGTAAAGGATGGAGTATAGGATGAAGTATAGATGGAGTATAGGATGAAGTATAGGATGGAGTAAAGGATGAAGTATAGGATGGAGTAAAGGATGAAGTATAGGATGGAGTATAGGATGAAGTATAGATGGAGTAAAGGATGAAGTATAAGATGGAGTAAAGGATGAAGTATAGGATGGAGTATAGGATGACGTATAGATGGAGTATAGGATGGAGTAAATGATGGAGTATAGGATGGAGTAAAGGATGGAGTATAGGATGAAGTATAGGATGGAGTAAAGGATGGAGTATAGGATGAAGTATAGGATGGAGTAAAGGATGGAGTATAGGATGAAGTATAGGATGGAGTAAAGGATGGAGTATAGGATGAAGTATAGGATGGAGTAAAGGATGGAGTATAGGATGGAGTATAGGATGAAGTACAGGATGAAGTATAAGATGGAGTAAAGGATGGAGTATAGGATGAAGTATAGGATGGAGTAAAGGATGGAGTATAGGATGAAGTACAGGATGAAGTATAGGATGGAGTAAAGGATGGAGTAAAGGATGGAGTATAGGATGAAGTAAAGGATGGAGTATAGGCTGGAGTAAAGGATGGAGTACAGGATGAAGTACAGGATGAAGTATAGGATGAAGTATAAGATGGAGTAAAGGATGGAGTATAGGATGAAGTATAGGATGGAGTATAGGATGAAGTACAGGATGAAGTATAGGATGGAGTAAAGGATGGAGTATAGGATGAAGTAAAGGATGGAGTATAGATGGAGTAAAGGATGGAGTAAAGGATGGAGTATAGGCTGGAGTATAGGATGGAGTACAGGATGAAGTACAGGATGAAGTATAGATGGAGTAAAGGATGGAGTATAGGATGAAGTAAAGGATGAAGTATAGGATGAAGTAAAGGATGGAGTACAGGATGAAGTAAAGGATGGAGTATAGGATGGAGTAAAGGATGGAGTATAGGATGAAGTATAGGATGGAGTATAGGATGAAGTAAAGGATGAAGTATAGGATGAAGTAAAGGATGGAGTACAGGATGAAGTAAAGGATGGAGTATAGGATGGAGTAAAGGATGGAGTATAGGATGAAATATAGGATGGAGTATAGGATGAAGTACAGGATGGAGTAAAGGATGAAGTATAGGATGGAGTACAGGATGAAGTAAAGGATGAAGTATAGGATGGAGTATAGGATGAAGTAAAGGATGAAGTATAGGATGAAGTAAAGGATGGAGTATAGGATGAAGTAAAGGATGAAGTATAGGATGAAGTAAAGGATGGAGTATAGGATGAAGTAAAGGATGGAGTATAGGATGAAGTAAAGGATGAAGTATAGGATGAAGTAAAGGATGGAGTATAGGATGAAGTAAAGGATGGAGTATAGGATGAAGTAAAGGATGAAGTATAGATGGAGTAAAGGATGAAGTATAGGATGGAGTAAAGGATGAAGTATAGGATGGAGTATAGGATGAAGTATAGATGGAGTATAGGATGGAGTATAGGATGAAGTATAGATGGAGTATAGGATGGAGTAAAGGATGGAGTATAGGATGAAGTATAGATGGAGTATAGGATGAAGTATAGGATGGAGTAAAGGATGGAGTATAGATGGAGTATAGGATGGAGTAAAGGATGAAGTATAGGATGGAGTAAAGGATGAAGTATAGGATGGAGTATAGGATGAAGTATATATGGAGTAAAGGATGAAGTATAAGATGGAGTAAAGGATGAAGTATAGGATGGACTATAGGATGACGTATAGATGGAGTATAGGATGGAGTATAGGATGAAGTATAGATGGAGTATAGGATGGAGTAAAGGATGGAGTATAGGATGGAGTAAAGGATGGAGTATAGGATGAAGTATAGGATGGAGTAAAGGATGGAGTATAGGATGAAGTATAGGATGGAGTAAAGGATGGAGTATAGGATGAAGTATAGGATGGAGTAAAGGATGGAGTATAGGATGGAGTAAAGGATGGAGTATAGGATGAAGTACAGGATGAAGTATAAGATGGAGTAAAGGATGGAGTATAGGATGAAGTATAGGATGGAGTAAAGGATGGAGTATAGGATGAAGTACAGGATGAAGTATAGGATGGAGTAAAGGATGGAGTAAAGGATGGAGTATAGGATGAAGTAAAGGATGGAGTATAGATGGAGTAAAGGATGGAGTAAAGGATGGAGTATAGGATGAAGTAAAGGATGGAGTATAGGCTGGAGTAAAGGATGGAGTACAGGATGAAGTACAGGATGAAGTATAGGATGAAGTATAAGATGGAGTAAAGGATGGAGTATAGGATGAAGTATAGGATGGAGTATAGGATGAAGTACAGGATGAAGTATAGGATGGAGTAAAGGATGGAGTAAAGGATGGAGTATAGGATGAAGTAAAGGATGGAGTATAGATGGAGTAAAGGATGGAGTAAAGGATGGAGTATAGGCTGGAGTATAGGATGGAGTACAGGATGAAGTATAGATGGAGTAAAGGATGGAGTATAGGATGAAGTAAAGGATGAAGTATAGGATGAAGTAAAGGATGGAGATAGGATGAAGTACAGGATGGAGTAAAGGATGAAGTATAGATGGAGTAAAGGATGAAGTATAGGATGGAGTACAGGATGAAGTAAAGGATGGAGTATAGGATTGAGTAAAGGATGGAGTATAGGATGAAGTATAGGATGGAGTATAGGATGAAATATAGGATGGAGTAAAGGATGAAGTATAGGATGGAGTACAGGATGGAGTATAGGATGGAGTACAGGATGAAGTAAAGGATGAAGTATAGGATGAAGTAAAGGATGGAGTATAGGATGAAGTAAAGGATGAAGTAAAGGATGGAGTATAGGATCTATTCCAATGCATAGTTTGATTTATCAGCTTTTTGCAGGAAGCTTGAAGTCTCTTTTGTACTCGATTAGTTCGCTGCTTGTTGGCACAAACATCCATCTTGGTCGACCACCTCACCTTTCCACTTCCGGGCAGAAGTCACGTGACTGAATACGAGCAATTAGTGGTAATCGAAGGTTTAATGTCTTATTTCCCAAGTCGACAAAAGTATTTTAACATTACTCTCTTGGCCCTGATCTCCATGTTAGCAGTGCTTCTAGAAGGTGCACCACTGATAGTATGCCAAAGAATCACTTGATTTTTCTATATTCAAACACAGTGTTACCGTTCAAACTGGCCAAAAAGATTGAATAAAACCGGCTGCCTTTTATTGAAATGAATACTTAGGCCTACTATGCTACTTTGAAGAGAGTGAGAAGCAGCTGCAGAATTGCACAATAATGGTTGGTGAAAAATGTGTCAGCTTGTCAGGAACCAATTTTATTAATATCATTAATGTGTCATCAGCATCATCAATGAAATGAGTTAGTCTGTTTAAAGCAGAATCACGTGTGCATTCTTCTTCTTCCACAAAGCGAGGCGGGCGGGAGGGGGCGGGGCAAACGCAGGGAAAAGAACGTCTCAGAACGCTCCCCCTCCACTGGGATATGATTGCTTTTCCCTTGTGCAAGACCAACAACACAATAGAAAGTGTAGAGACGGAGATGAGCGCGGGAGGGCTTGCTGAGATGTTTCTTCAGGGTTTGACGTCGTCGTCGTCCGAGGTCTGGCTGCTGCTACTGGTTTCTGACTCCGAGCACTCCTCCACGTGCGCCTCCGCCACGCTCCTCCAGGGGGTGAAGTGGAGCGTGACGCCCCGGGCCCTGGGCAGGACCCCGTTCCTCTGCGGAGCGTTCCTCTTCAGCTGCAACACACAGTCTGGTCAGGCTAGCTTCCTTTGCTACAAGGGGGGGGGGGGGGAGGGGGGGGCATCACCTGCTCCGTCTTGGTCTGGAACTCTCTCAGCTCGTCCTCCGTCAGAGGCAGGAAGTTGTCCTCGTTCTCCGGGTACTCCTGCCAGCCCATGGCCTTCAGCAACCTGGACCACAGAGTTCCTCACAATGACTTCATGCACTTAACAGTTTTTTTTTAACCTCTTAAGGCCCAAGCTGTTTGTTTAAATGCTTTTTTTATTTGGGTTTATTGGACCCTAATTAGAATAAAAACTAAGAATCATCTTTTGATATGATGAACTTAGTCCATAAGTACACAAACGTGTACTTCATGTTTAGTGACATGCTCATTTTTATTTTTACACTTCCCCCCCCCCAAATTCCATTGCACGTTATACTCTTTTGACACCACCAGATGGCAGTATAAGTGTCCACATAAGTGGCCATAAGACCCCAATTCAGTAGTGTACACACTTTTGTAAATAAGAGCTAAAAAGTGCTGTCCACGCATGTGATCACTAAGCCTTTAGAGGAAAATATAACCCATTATAACAAGTATAACCCATTTAAAATCCGAAGTGTGAGCACAAGAACTGAGTGTAGTTCACACAAATGGGGCCAATTATTAGGGCCCGCATGGCCCATTGCATAAGGACTCCCTTTGGGAGTCCTTATGCAATGGGACATAAGGACCTATTGAATTTGTAAGGTTTTATTCTTTATTATTATTCTTCCGCACTTTGCAGCTTTGCGCTGTAATTTGACCCCCTTAACATACTTCAAAACTCACCAAATTTAACACACACATCAGGACTTCCAAAAATTGCCTTTTAATAAAAAAACCGAACCTCAAAAATCAAAATTGCGCTCTAGCGCCCCCTAGGAAGAAAACTGCCTCTAACTCCCAGTAGGAATGTCATAGAGACATGAAACAAAAACCTCTATGTAGGTCTCACTTAGACCTACTTTTCATTAATTAATTTCCTCGGGCAAAAATCTACAGGAAGTTGGCAATTCCCCCTTCAAGACAAAAAACTACTAAAAACAGTCACTTTTGCATCTTTGAGCTGTAATTTGACCCCCTTAACATGCTTCAAAACTCACCAAACTGAACGCACACATCAGGACTGGCTAAAATTGCGATCTAAAAAAAACAACCTAACCCCAAATCTAAAAATTGAGCTCTACTGCAATTCTTTAATAAAACGCAAAAAAAACTGCTCCTCGGAAGAAAAAAATGACAAAACTGCCTGTAACTCCCACTGGGAAAGTCGGAGAGACATGAAACAAAAACCTCTATGTAGGTCTCACTTAGACCTACATTTCATAGATTGACAACCCCCAGCAAAAATCAACAGGAAGTTTGCTATTCCCTCTTCAAAACACATTTTTTGTAAAAACCGGTCACCTTCCTTCAAAAACTATCTCCTCTGAGCGCGTTTGTCGTTTCGGCTTCAAACTAACACAGGAGAGAGATTGAACCCTTGTGATTACAACGACAGAAGCGCTTTTTTTCTAACTGCTCCGGTTTTGATTTTATGAGCCTTCAAAGAACCGCTGCGCTGATGCTGCTGCGCTGCTGTTTTTTTAAGATGGCTGCTTAAAAGCAGGAAGCACAAACGTGCCCACACAATGCAGACAAGGTAGGTACACTAGACAAAAGTCTTGGGACACTTCAGACTAAAAGTAGACAAAAGTATTGGGACACTTATGACTATCACTGGACAAAAGTATTGGGACATTTAGGACTAGCACCTGCCAAATACGCGGGCCCGACCAATGCTGCTTGCAGCTTTAATTTTTCATGTATCTTTATTTTGTACTTTTGACCACAGAACTTTCCTCCAGAAAGTCTTATCTTTGTCCATGTGATGTCAGATGTTTGGCCACAATAGCCAGCAATATGTTTGGAGGAGAAAAGGTCCCAGGAACACCATGCCTACCGTCAAGCATGGTGGTGGTAATATTATGCTCTGGGCCTGTTTTGCTGCCAATGGAACTGCTGCTTTCAATGGGACAATGAAAAAGGAGGATTAGCTCCAAATTAAAATCATCAGCCCGGAGGTTGGGTCTTGGGCGCAGTTGGGTGTTCCAACAGGACAATGACATCAAAAGTGGTAAAGGAATGGCTAAATCAGGCTAGAATGAAGGTTTTAGAAACTTAAAGGTGTGGACAATGCTGAAGAAACAAGTCCATGTCAGAAAAGCAACACATTTAGCTGAACTGCAGCAATTTAGTGGTCAAGTGGTCAAGCAGAAGCCTGTGGATGGCTACCAAAAGCGCCTTATTGCAGGTAAACTTGCCAAGGGACATGTAAGCAAATATTAACATTGCTGTATGTATACTTTTGACTTTGCTCACATTTTCAGTAGAGCCATAATAAATTCATAAAAGAAGCAAACTTCATGAATGTTTTTTGTGACCAACAAGTATGTGCTCCAATCACTACATCACAAAAAAATAGAAATGATTGTAAAGTCAAGACAGCCATGACATGATGTTCTTTACAAGTGTACGTACACTTTTGACCACCACTGTATACATATATATATATATATGTATTTACATTTATATATGTTATATATAACAGAAGGGATTTAAGGTTTAAATCAGAGCCAATAATAGTTTTTGTTGACTTCTTTTCCACTATAGATTTAATTTGACTTCAAATACAGTAGGTAATAAGGGAATAATTGACATTTCTAATTGATACGGTTACATTGTCTTCATGTTTTGTCCTGTTCTGAAATTTTTTATCTTTCTTGGAAATAATACTAATCTTTCAAATGTCAAGTATCGGTACCGACTTGGTATCGGATCCATGGCCAAAAGTTCAAACCGCAGAAGAAGTGATGAATACATTTGAAGACAAGTGTAAATAAACATCTTGCAACAGAAAGTAAACAATGAACAAGTAGATTCATATGTTAAAGTATACGTCAGCAGCTACATTAAGACCCTAACTCAAATAATAGATATTGTTATATAATAATGATGTATATTGAATATACATTTTAGGCCGTATCACCCGCCGCTCCCCAGTCTGTGGAACGCTCTCCCTGACCACCTGAGGGCACCACAGACTGAGGATGCTTTTCAAAAAGCCTTTTTTTTTTTTTTTTTTTTTTTTTTAAGATATATGCATACTAGTTTTAGCTATTTGGCTGTTCTAATTTATTTATTTATTTTTATTATCTATTTTTTATTTGTATTTATTTATTTATTTTTTAATACACTGTAGCACTTTGAGGTTCTTTACTCAATGTAAAGTGCATTTTACAAATAAAATCTATTATTATTATTAGAGATGTCCGATAATATCGGCCTGCCGATATTATCGGCCGATAAATGCTTTAGAATGTAATATCGGAAATTATCGGTATCGTTTTTTTTAATTATCGGTATCGTTTTTAAAAAATATATTTTTTCTTAAATCAACGTAAAAAACACAAAATACACTTACAATTAGTGCACCAACCCAAAAAACCTCCCTCCCCCATTCACACTCATTCACACAAAAGGGTTGTTTCTTTCTGTTATTAATATTGTGGTTCCTACATTATATATCAATATATATCAATACAGTCTGCAGGGATACAGTCCGTAAGCACACTTTAACAGTTCAATTGACTCATTTTCATTCATTACTAGTTTCTATGTAACTGTTTTTATATTGTTTTACATTCTTTTTTATTCAAGAAAATGTTTTTAATTTATTTATCTTATCTTATTTTATTAATTTTTTTAAAAGTACCTTATCTTCACCATAGCTGGTTGTCCAAATTAGGCATAATAAGGTGTTAATTCCACGACTGTATATATTGGTATCGGTTGATGTCGGTATCGGTAATTAAGGGTTTGGTCAATATCAGAATATCGGATATCAGCATTATCGGACATCCCTAATTATTATTATCCCTACATAAACCACTAAAATATGAAATGAATACAAATGTATGACTTTTAGCCCTTTATACACGGCCACAACACATCATGTGGGGTGCAGGAGATTTGTTTGGTTTCTGCAAATATCTTTTTGTCATTTGATTGTTGCAAAATTAAGCAAAGCTGTTTTTTAATGACAATAAAATGTGTGTGTGTGTGTGTTGTCCAACCTGTGCTCGGCCTCAAGGGAACTGGACAGGTGTTCTGTGTCGGAGTCACTGAGGGAGTAGGAGAGACCATTCTCATGGCAGACATCCTCACTGTACACTTTGGGCTCAGGCGTGCTGCTTTCACCCTGAACACAATTAGATTTACTTTTCATTTCACCCTGAACACAATTATATTTACTTTTCATTTCACCCTGAACACAATTATATTTACTTTTTATTTCACCCTGAACACAATTATATTTACTTTTTATTTCACCCTGAACACAATAATATTTACTTTTTATTTCACCCTGAACACAATATTTACTTTTTATTTCACCCTGAACACAATTATATTTACGGTACTTTTCATTTCACCCTGAACACAATTGTATTCACTTTTCATTTCACCCTGAACACAATTATATTTACTTTTTATTTCACCCTGAACACAATAATCATCACTTTTTATTTCACCCTGAACACAATTATATTTACTTTTTATTTCACCCTGAACACAATTATATTTACTTTTTATTTCACCCTGAACACAATAATCATCACTTTTTATTTCACCCTGAACACAATTATATTTACTTTTTATTTCACCCTGAACACAATAATCATCACTTTTTATTTCACCCTGAACACAATTATATTTACTTTTTATTTCACCCTGAACACAATTATATTTACTTTTTATTTCACCCTGAACACAATAATCATCACTTTAAATTTCACCCTGAACACAATAATCACTTTAAATTTCACCCTGAACACAATAATAATCATTTTAAATTTCACCCTGAACACAATAATAATCACTTTAAATTTCACCCTGAACACAATAATAATCACTTTAAATTTCACCCTGAACACAATTATAATCACTTTTTATTTCACCCTGAACACAATAATAATCACTTTAAATTTCACCCTGAACACAATAATAATCACTTTTCATTTCACCATTAATACAATAATAATCACTTTAAATTTCACCTTGAACACAATAATCAATTTAAATTTCACCCGTAACACAATTATAATCACTTTTTATTTCACCCTGAACACAATAATAATCACTTTTAATTTCACCCTGAACACAATAATAATCACTTTTTATTTCACCCTGACCGCAATAATAATAACTTTAAATTTCACCCTGAACACAATAATAATCACTTTAAATTTCACCCTGAACACAATAATAATCACTTTTCATTTCACCATTAATACAATAATAATCACTTTAAATTTCACCCTGAATACAATAATAATCAATTGAAATTTCACCCTTAACACAATTATAATCACTTTTTATTTCACCCTGAACACAATAATACCGGTAATCACTTTAAATTTCACCCTGAACACAATAATCACTTTTATTAACTTTCTTCAGTGGCATTTATGTCTTCTCTTTTTAGAGATGTAAGGGTAAACGGTGTAATGATAAACCGCGATAAAAATTCCAGGCAATTTAAATGTTTAATTACCCCAAAACATTTTAGGCAACACTGCTTACTTCCTGGAACTGAAGCGCCGCAGTGCCTGCACACTACAGAAAACATGGCAGCGACTACACGGACTTTGCTTTGAAAATGTTCCTGAGTAAACGGTTCCTTTCACTTCGGTTTCATTGTGAACGTGCAACTAACGTCCTTACATATCAATAATCTGAATTATTTTGTCCACAATTGGCAGCCTTATGTGTAAGACTAGATCTTATGGTAAAGTGCAGTTACTTAAGTCTTATGTCCATAAGGTGCCATCATGCCAAATGTATTATTTTATTTCTGCCATATTGCTTAGTTAATAATGCTTGTGTTGCTTTCATATGCACATGTAATTTCTACGTGAAGTACATATGTACATTTTGAATGTGCGTTGGTGTGTTTTTGCAAAAAATAAAATAAAACTTGGTTAAAGGATAAGTCGGTTTTGAAAATTGGGAGCACATTTAAAATGACCAGGACAATAATGAGGACACCCTGATCATTTTGGTCACAATAACTGTGGTAAGATATTTTCATACTGTGACATCCCTTTCTCTTTCCCTGCTTCCCACCTGGTCAGAAGCAAATCTTACTCTATTCCACACACTTCTTATGGATGGACAAAGCCCAAAAGCAGTGAAGTTGTGTAAATGGTGAATAAAAAGAGAATACAACAAATCCTTTTCAACTTATATTCAATTGAATAGACTGCAAAGACAAGATATTTCGTGTTCATTTGGAATTTGATGCCTGCGACGTGTTTCAAAAAAGCTGGCACAAGTGGCAAAAAAGAGTGAGAAAGTTGAGGAATGCTCATCAAAGACTTATTTGGAACATCCCACAGGTGAACAGGCTAATCGGGAACAGGTGGGTGCCATGATTGGGTATAAAAGCAGCTTCCATGAAATGCTCAGTCATTCACAAACAAGGACGGGGCGAGGGTCACCACTTTGTCAACAAATGCCTGAGCAAATTGTTTAAGAACAACATTTCTCAACAAGGAATTTAGGGATTTCACCATCTACTCTCCGTAATATCAAAAGGTTCAGAGAATCTGGAGAAATCACTGCACGTAAGCCATGATATTACGCACCTTGGATCCCTCAGGCATCAAAAAGTGACATCGGTGTGTAAAGGATATCACCACATGGGCTCAGGAACACTTCATAAAACCACTGTCAGTAACTACAGTTGGTCGCTACATCTGTAAGTGCAAGTTAAAACTCTACTATGCAAAGCCAAAGCCATTTATCAACAACACCCAGAAAGGCTTGGCTGGGCCTGAGCTCATCTAAGATGGACTGATGCAAAGTGTAAAAGTGTTCTGTGGTCTGACGAGTCCACATTTCTAATTGTTTTTGGAAACTGTGGATGTCGTGTCGTCCGGACCAAAGAGGAAAAGAACCATCCGGATTATTCTAGTGTCAAAGTGTAAAAGGCAGCATGTGTGATGGTATGGGGGGGTGTTAGCGACCCCGAAAGGGACAAGCGGTAGGAAATGGATGGATGGATGTATTCTGTTTTAATGTTACGATTTACACAACGTGCCAACTTCACTGCTTTTTGTACTTGAGGAGCAAAAGGAGAATAAAAGGGTTGCAATTCAAAGAGTGCTACTTTATTTTGAGTTGCTAATACGAGTACATGTGTTGCAGCGTACAGCCCTGGTCTAGCGCTTGATTCTTCAGTGACAAATAGCGGAGGGGATTATTTATAGTCAAAGATAGGTTACATTTGAAAGAGAGATGGTTAATATAGTTATATGAAAATATGATAGATTGAAGCATCTCTTTGACAAACCTCTCCTGATGTTCCCGGGCTGCTGCTGGTGGTCAACTCTCCAGTGCCCTCGTCCTTCAGAGCACGCAGGAACTCGCTCTTTCGGTCCGGACCGCGCCGCATCAGCTTCAGCCTGGACGGGGCAATGTCGATGGGAGGAGTCGTGCTGGAAGGATGCTGCGGGAGAAGATGATGTTCTCCATTATTGCACTTGGTCAACTTGACAGCATATTTGCTCCTGGAAAGAAGGTCTTCATCCAAACAACACCATGATGCAAGGTGCAATCTCACCTCTTTAGGGGTGTTGTGGGGTGGGGCACTGAGCGGGGTGCTGGCTTTGGTAGCAGAGGGGTTGGTGAAGACGGAATCTCGGCTGGACTTTGCAATCTCTCGACCGCCGCCTTTCCACTGGTTGCTCTTTAAAACAGGACAAGTTGTGTGTGTTAGGAAGAAAACTTTACATCATTGACTATGAAATGATGATAAAGACATCTGGGGACATGAACTCAAGTCTATATTGTCATATAATTATTGCAGCCTACTGCGATAAAGATATCATTATTGTGTGAATGCTACAAACATTCACACATATGGTTTCTACTCCAAAATTCATCTATTTATTATTATTATTGTGTGAATGCTCCAAACATTAACACAGATGGTTTCTACTCCAAAATTCATCTATTTATTATTATTATTGTGTGAATGCTCCAAACATTCACACATATGGTTTTCTACTCCAAAATTCATCTATTTATTATTATTATTGTGTGAATGCTCCAAACATTTACACATATGGTTTTCTGCGCCAAAATTCATCTATTTATTATTATTGTGTGAATGCTCCAAACATTCACACATATGGTTTCTACTCCAAAATTCATCTATTTATTATTATTATTGTGTGAATGCTCCAAATATTTACACATATGGTTTTCTACTCCAAAATTCATCTATTTATTATTATTATTGTGTGAATGCTCCAAACATTCACACATATGGTTTTCTACTCCAAAATTCATCTAATTATTATTATTATTGTGTGAATGCTCCAAACAATCACACATATGGTTTTCTACACCAAAATTCCTCTATTTGTTATTATTATTGTGTAAATGCTCCAAATATTTACACATATGGTTTTCTACTCCAAAATTCATCTATTTATTATTATTGTGTGAATGCTCCAAACATTCACACATATGGGTTTCTACTCCAAAATTCATCTATTTATTATTATTATTGTGTGAATGCTCCAAACATTCACACATATGGTTTCTACTCCAAAATTCATCTATTTATTATTATTATTGTGTGAATGCTCCAAACATTCACACATATGGTTTTCTACACCAAAATTAATCTATTTATTATTATTGTGTGAATGCTACAAACATTCACACATATGGTTTTCTACTCCAAAATTCATCTATTTATTATTATTATTGTGTGAATGCTCCAAATATTTACACATATGGTTTTCTACTCCAAAATTAATCTATTTATTTTTATTATTGTGTGAATGCGCCAAACATTCACACATATTGTTTCTACTCCAAAAGTCATCTATTTATTATTATTATTGTGTGAATGCTCCAAACATTCACACATATGGTTTCTACTCCAAAATTCATCTATTTATTATTATTGTGTGAATGCTCCAAGCATTCACATATGGTTTTCTACTCCAAAATTCATCTATTTATTATTATTATTGTGTGAATGCTCCAAATATTTACACATATGGTTTCTACTCCAAAATTCATCTATTTATTATTATTATTGTGTGAATGCTCCAAACATTCACACATATGGTTTCTACACCAAAATTCATCTATTTATTATTATTATTGTGTGAATGCTCCAAATATTTACACATACGGTATGGTTTTCTACTCCAAAATTAATCTATTTATTATTATTATTGTGTGAATGCTCCAAACATTCACACATATGGTTTTCTACACCAAAATTCATCTATTTATTATTATTATTGTGTGAATGCTCCAAATATTTACACATATGGTTTTCTACTCCAAAATTCATCTATTTATTATTATTGTGTGAATGCTCCAAACATTCACACATATGGTTTTCTACTCCAAAATTCATCTAATTATTATTATTATTGTGTGAATGCTCCAAACAATCACACATATGGTTTTCTACACTAAAATTCATCTATTTGTTATTATTATTGTGTAAATGCTCCAAATATTTACACATATGGTTTTCTACTCCAAAATTCATCTATTTATTATTATTGTGTGAATGCTCCAAACATTCACACATATGGTTTCTACTCCAAAATTCATCTATTTATTATTATTATTGTGTGAATGCTCCAAATATTTACACATATGGTTTTCTACTCCAAAATTCATCTATTTATTATTATTATTGTGTGAATGCTCCAAACATTCACACATATGGTTTTCTACTCCAAAATTCATCTAATTATTATTATTATTGTGTGAATGCTCCAAACAATCACACATATGGTTTTCTACACCAAAATTCATCTATTTGTTATTATTATTGTGTAAATGCTCCAAATATGTACACATATGGTTTTCTACTCCAAAATTCATCTATTTATTATTATTGTGTGAATGCTCCAAACATTCACACATATGGGTTTCTACTCCAAAATTCATCTATTTATTATTATTATTGTGTGAATGCTCCAAACATTCACACATATGGTTTTCTACACCAAAATTAATCTATTTATTATTATTGTGTGAATGCTACAAACATTCACACATATGGTTTTCTACTCCAAAATTCATCTATTTATTATTATTATTGTGTGAATGCTCCAAATATTTACACATATGGTTTTCTACTCCAAAATTAATCTATTTATTATTATTATTGTGTGAATGCGCCAAACATTCACACATATGGTTTCTACTCCAAAAGTCATCTATTTATTATTATTATTATTGTGTGAATGCTCCAAACATTCACACATATGGTTTCTACTCCAAAATTCATCTATTTATTATTATTATTGTGTGAATGCTCCAAGCATTCACATATGGTTTTCTACTCCAAAATTCATCTATTTATTATTATTATTGTGTGAATGCTCCAAATATCTACATATATGGTTTCTACTCCAAAATTCATCTATTTATTATTATTATTGTGTGAATGCTCCAAACATTCACACATATGGTTTCTACACCAAAATTCATCTATTTATTATTATTATTGTGTGAATGCTCCAAATATTTACACATATGGTTTTCTACTCAAAATTAATCTATTTATTATTATTATTGTGTGAATGCTCCAAACATTCACACATATGGTTTTCTACACCAAAATTCATCTATTTATTATTATTATTGTGTGAATGCTCCAAATATTTACACATATGGTTTTCTACTCCAAAATTCATCTATTTATTATTATTGTGTGAATGCTCCAAACATTCACACATATGGTTTTCTACTCCAAAATTCATCTATTTATTATTATTATTGTGTGAATGCTCCAAATATTTACACATATGGTTTTCTACTCCAAAATTCATCTATTTATTATTATTATTATTATTATTGTGTGAATGTTCCAGATTTTGGCGCACTCTACCTTCCAGATTTCCCAGGATTCCAGTTTTTTGGGACATTTTTCCCCATTCAAAATTAATTGGACATTTTTCAAACTTTCACAATTTCCACATTTTTCAACCTATTCCAACTATTCCAACATCAACACATTCCACTCATCCTGGACATTCAAACTATCATTTTCCCAAGTTCCAAAACCAAATTCCGGTTTTCTTGGAAAGACAAACTCTTCAATATTCATACCATTCCAACATTCATATAATTTTTCAAAGTTAAAAAAAATTCCAGGAATTCCCTTTTTTCTGGCTACTACTCCTTCCACATTTTTCAACCCACAAAAACACCGTCCAAACATTCCTCTTAATCAGGACAAAAAAATATAGTTGGTTTTTGAACTGGAAAAATTCCCGGTTTTCCCAAAATTCCTGAATACCATTTTTCAATTACAAATGTTACTACCGGTACTTCAACATTTCTCCACCGATTTGAAGAATTCCAACACTAACCATTTCAACTCATTCAGAACATTCAAGGCTTTTAACATTTTCCAAAAAATTCCAGCTTTTCCTTTTTCAAAGTTCCACAACTCCCACATTTTTCATCCGATTCAAACTGTTAAACCTCCAAAATAATCCGCCTGTTCTAAATTGTGTGCTCTCCTTAAACCATTTTTTAAAATCCCGGATTTCCTAGAATTCACAGTTTTCAGGGACTTTTTCCCCCATTCAAAATAAATTGTCCAATTTTTAAACTTCCACAATTCCCACATTTTTCAACCTATTCAAACCATTCCAACATCAACACATTCCACTCATCCTGGACATTCAAACTATCACTTTCCCAAGTTCTAAAACCAAATTCAGGTTTTCCTGGAAATACAAACTCTTCAATATTCATATAATTTTTCAAAAAATTCCAGGAATTCCCTTTTTTCTGGCTACTACTCCTTCCACATTTTTCAACCCACTTCAACTGTTCCACCGTCCAAACATTCCTCTTAATCAGGACAAAAAAACAAAGTTGTTTTTTGAACTGGAAAAATTCCCCGGTTTTCCCAAAATTCCTGAATACCATTTTTCAATTAAAAATGTTACTACTTCAACATTTCTCCACCGATTTGAAAAATTCCAACACCAACCATTTCAACTCATTCAGAACATTCAAGTCTTTTAACATTTTCCAAAAAATTCCAGCTTTTACAGAAATTCCCAAATTTCCAAGAAAATTCCCATGAAAAGAATGGGACATTTTTCAAAGTTACACAACTCCCACATTTTTCATCCGATTCAAACTGTTACAACTCCAAAATAATCAGCCTGTTCTAAATTGTGTGCTCTCCTTAAACCATTTTTAAAAATTCCTCGATTTCCAAGAATTTCCAGTTTTTTGGGACTTTTTTCACCATTCAAAATAAATTGTCCAATTTTTAAACTTCCACAATTCCCACAATTTTCAACCTCTTCCAACCATTCCAACATCAACACATGCCACTCATCCTGGACATTCAAACTATCACTTTCCCAAGTTCTAAAACCAAATTCAGGTTTTCCTGGAAATACAAACTCTTCAATATTCAAATAATTCCAACAGTCATATAATTGTTTTTAAAAATTCCAGGAATTTCCTTTTTTCTGGCTACTACTCCTTCCACATTTTTCAACCCACTTCAACCGTTCCACCGTCCAAACATTCCTCTTAATCAGGACAAAAAAACAAGTTGTTTTTTGAACTGGAAAAATTCCCGGTTTTCCCAAAATTCCTGAATACCATTTTTCAATTAAAAATGTTACTACTTCAACATTTCTCCACCGATTTGAAAAATTACAACACTAACCATTTCAACTCTTTCAGAACATTCAAGGCTTTTAACATTTTCCAAAAAATTCCAGCTTTTCCTTTTTCAAAGTTCCACAACTCCCACATTTTTCATCCGATTCAAACTGTTACAACTCCAAAATAATCCGCCTGTTCTAAATTGTGTGCTCTCCTTAAACCATTTTTTTCAAAATCCCGGATTTCTTAGAATTCCCAGTTTTCAGGGACTTTTTTCCCCATTCAAAATGAATTGTCCATTTTTTAAACTTCCACCAATTTATTTATTTTATTTTATTCTTATAAAATAAAAATGAGCTTTTGTTAAACTAAATATTGTGTTTTTTTTCCATATACAACAACCTATCTGGATTCGATAAGAGAATTGACAAGGAATCTGTTCGATAAGAGGATTCGATAATGGGCTTGAACTCGATAATTTATATCAAACATCATCCCTACTCATCTTTACCTTTGGCAGTTTTAAGCCAGTCATTTTGTTATCTCACTCTCTGAGACACTTAATGTGTTGCCTTCATTATGCTTTTTACTTTTTGCAGTTTTTGGTATTTTTGGTCCAATATGGCTCTTTCAACATGTTGGGTTGCCGACCACGGGGTTAGCATGTCCTTCCACAGCGTGTTGTGTAGCATGTTTACGTCGTCCAGTGACAATGTTACTTGTAAGAAACTTAGTTGATTTGCCACCGGGGAGGTGAGGATTGTGGACTTAGAAGTGGCTTGGCAATGTGGAGGGACATTAGCCACTAGCGAGAATGCTACAGCCCGTTTAGGACGCTATCGTCACAGCTAAAACTTGTCATCAACATGGTAATTAAATGCTCTATCATCAGCCAAATTGATACTGTGTATGGTCTGCTTCAAGCCGTGAGTCCTTCCTACTTTGGTGGGGGCCACAGCAGGCTTTGGGACCAGGTTCTTGTAGACGCTGGAGCCGATGATGGGAGCCTTAGCGCCGTTGGCAGGCAAGGCGCCGGCACTGGCGAAGCCCGCAGAGAAGGCGGTGCCGGGGTCCTCCTTTGAAACCTTCTTGATGACTAACATTTTGGACACCATCTGCTTGCCACTCGGGGGATTTTCTAAGCAGAAAAAAAAAAAACCAAAACAGGACAGCTGTTAATGAATTCACCGCATGTGCAGAAGGAGAACTGAAGAGCATTTCAAGGACCATGTCCACTGTCAAGACGAAAGATGAGCCCTTACCCCACACTCCAGCACGGGGGGCAACTGCTCTCATCTGAGTTGCAGGCTTTCCAGTTGTTTCAGGGTTGAGGGAAGGCTACAATGTACAAGGAAGAACAATGTTACATTGAAATGTCAAACTGTCCTTTCTTAGGAAATTGGATTTGTTACTGTGACAAAGTGCCAAAGGAAGAAAAGGCTCTAAAATAAAAAAATAAAAAAAGTTTTCTCTCTAAAAACTCGATATTTGACTATGATTTCGATTTTTTAGTAAAAACTACAAAGACAACAGAGAGGTGGCCTATTCTCATGACTATTTACTCTATTTTCCCTGTTTTGACGGGTTTATTGTTTATTTTATTTCTACTTTGTACTATACAGGTTCATTAAAAAGCTGTGTTCCATAAACGGCTCCCAGGTCACACCTTGAACATAATAATAATAATAATAATAATTCGATTTTATTTGTAAAAAGCACTTTACATTGAGTAAACCTGAAAGTGCTACAGTGTATTAAAAAAATAAATAAAAATAAATAAATAAATAAAAAGATAATAATTTAAAAAAATAAAAACTAGAACAGCCTAATAGCTAGAGCTACTGTATTTTTCGGAGTATGAGTCGCTCCGGAGTATAAGTTGCACCGGCCGAAAACGCATAATAAAGAAGGAAAAAAACACATAAGTCGCACTGGAGTATAAGTCGCATTTTTTGGGGGGAAATGTATTTGATAAAAGCCAACACCAAGAATAGACATTTGAAAGGCAATTTAAAATAAATGAAGAATAGTGAACAACAGGCTGAATAAGTGTACGTTATATGAGGCATAAATAACCAACTGGTATGTTAACGTAACATATTATGGTAAGAGTCATTCAAATAACTATAACATATAGAACATGCTATACAATGTGTCACTCCTAATCGCTAAATCCCATGAAATCTTATACGTCTAGTCTCTTACGTGAATGAGATAAATAATATTATTTGATATTTTACGCTAATGTGTTAATAATTTCACACATAAGTCGCTCCTGAGTATAATTCGCATCCCCGGTCAAACTATGAAAAAAACTGCCACTTATAGTCTGAAAAATACGGTATGTAACTCTAGTGAGCAGTAAAAAATATGAAGTGCTTTTTGGTCTAGAACATATTTTCCTTAGTCATTATTGACGTGTTTCTTGCTACTTTATGTTGTATATTTTTTACATGACATTTCCAGTTCATTTTATCCTCTATTATTACACCCAGAAATGTGTTTTCTTTAACCCTTTCAATGTCTACTCCGTCTATTTGTGTTTGTCTTTCTCTTCTACTGTTACCAATTATCATTATTTTAGTTTTACTGAGATTCAAAGCTTGTCTGTTTTTGTCAAACCATCTTTTTAATTTGTTCATTTCTTCTGTTATTATTTGTATCATCTTCTGTGTGTTCTCTCTTGAACAAAACACAGTTGTATCATCTGCAAATAACACTAACTTTAAGTCCTTTGTAACTTTACAAATGTCATTTATATAAAGATTGAACAATTGTCATCCCTGAGGTGCACCACAAAATATTTTCAGCTGTGCAGAAGTGTGTTTGCCTATCTTCACGTACTGCTTCCTGTTGGTGAAGTCGCTTCTTACCCAGTTCAATACCAACCCTCTGATGCCATACCTTTCTAATTTGTTTATTAAGATGTTATTATTAATTGTGTCAAATGCAGCAGCACTTTTTTGATATATATTGCATTTGTGATCTCTTCCCTTATTTGGATGAATGCCATTGATGTTGAGATGTTGGCTCTGTATCTGTATTGGTTGTCTGAGGGTTTCCTTTTTATTTATGAATTAGTTCAATCTGTTGTTAACCCGTTTTTCAATCATTTTAGAAAATTGTGGAAGTAGATAAACAGGTGTGCAGTTTTTAAACTGCTGTTTGTCTCCAGTCTTATAAATCGGTATGACTTTTGCCATTTTCATTTTGTCTGGGAATTTGCCTGTTTGAAATGATAGGTTGCTGATATATGTTAAAGGTTCTGAAATCTCTTCATTAACTTTTTTTTATCGTTTCCATATCAATTTTGTTGCAATCAATTGAGGTCTTGGATTTACCTTTTCACAATATTGATTATTTCCTCTTTTGTCACTCCTTCTAGGAACATAAAGTTGGGGTTTCTATCCATGGTGTCATTCAAGTCCTCAACTGGAATCTTACATAATACATTTGGTCCAATGCTCAGAGAGTACTTATTAAAGCTTTCAACTACTTTGTTCATATTGTCATTTTTCACATTTCCATCAGCGTTCCTTTGTGGAGAGGAGAACCAACCAGAAGGGCAATCCATTAATCAGGCCAGACAGAGTTCATTTCTTAGTCAAAAGTTTGCCTAAATACAGCTGAAAGACTCTCAGACCAAGAGAAACTACATTCTCTGGTCTGATGAGACAAAGATTGAAGTCTTTGGCATGAATGTTTGGAGGAAACCAGGCCGATACCATCCCTACAGTGAAGCAGGGTGGTGGCAGCATCATGCTGTGGGAGTGGCTTTCAGTGGCAGGGACTGGGAGACTAGTCAGGATAGAGAGAAAGATGAATGCAGCAATGGATGAAAACATTCCCATCCAAACTGATGGAGCTTGAGAGGTGCTGCAAAGAGGAATGAGAGAAAGTGCCCAAAGATAGGTGTGCCAAGAGTGTTCAAAAAGACTTGAGGCTGCAATTGCTGCCGAAGTATTGAACAAATGCAGTGAATTCTTATCCACATGTGTGGGGAAAAAATGAATTCCATTTTGAAATAATGGTATAACATAACAAAAAGTGAATGCTGAAGGTGTGGCCTGGGAGCCATTAATGGAACACAGCGTTGTAATCAACCTGCATGGGTCTCACTTGTGTGGCCAACACTTTGCCTTTCATGATGGTTTGTGTTTGATGGCCACTCTTTCACTTTTAATGGTGGACTGGACATCGGCCCGAGAGCTCGCTTGTTTTGTTGCGTCCGTCTCTGGCCGTGATGCCCCCCACACCTCACACCCCCACCCCAGCAGACGATGGCGGTGTTGAAATGGTGTTTTTGTTTTGTTTCTTTATGCGTGGTGCAGTCATATGTATTATTTATTGCTCATTTTATGTTGTTTTATTTTTATTTGTGCAGCTGTATGTAGAAATGTCTGCTGGTTGCATCAGTTTTGTGCTCTTTTAATGTCTTTTATGCTCTTTAATGTTTCCCTTTTGTTTTAATGTGTTTTTACTACAGATGTCTGATAATGGCTTTTTTGCCATTCCGATATTGTCCAACTCTTAATTACCGATTCCGATATCAAGCAATACCGATATATACAGTGGTGGAATTAACACATTATTATGCCTAATTTTGTTGTGATGCCCCGCTGGATGCATTAAACAATGTAACAAGGTTTTCCAAAATAAATCAACTCAAGTTATGGAAAAAAAAGTGCCATATTTATTATTGAAGTCACAAAGTGCTTTTTATTTTTATTTTTATTTTTTTAACATGTCTCAAAACAGCAGCTTGGAATTTGCGACATGCTCTCCCTGAGATAACCCTGATACCCACTACAACAGGGGTGCTCATTACGTCGATCGCGATCTACCGGTCGATCTCGGAGGGTGTGTCAGTCGATCACCAGCCAGGCATTAAAAAAATAGTCCTAAAAATGAGCGATCATAAATCTTCACAATGACGTCACTTGATTGACATTCACGGCACCCGAGGGTCTTCTGAGATGACGCTGGAAAATTACCGACTGGAAGGCGAGAAACACTTTATTTCAACAGACTCTGGCGCCGTACCTGTCGTCAAAACTCCAAAGACCGACTGCACAGTTGCACAATAAAAGCTCTGCTTCATCCTGCCTGCGCTACCAAAATAAGAGTCTCAGAAAGCTGGCGTGCACAAGCTAGCAAGCTACGAAGTTTGCCGACAATGTATTTCTTGTAAAGTGTATACAAAGGAGTACGGAAGCTGGACAAATAAGATGCCAAAAACCAACCACTTTCATGTGGTATTGGACAGAAAGGAGGACTTTTTTTCTCCTCCATTCGAAAATGCGGACGTTATCATCACCACTGTCTGATTCCTATCAATGCAAGTCATCACAATCAGGTAATACACCAACTTATATTCTTGTCTTCATGAAAGAAAGGAATCTATATGTGTTAAACATGCTTGTATTATCTTTAACCACCTTTAACTTGTTAACAATATTAACTATATGTGTTAAACATGCTTGTATTACCTTTAACCACCTTTAAGTTGTTAACAATATTAACTATATGTGTTAAACATGCTTGTTTCATCTTTAACCACCTTTAAGTTGTTAACAATATTAACTATTTGTGTTAAACATGCTTGTATTATTTTTAACCACCTTTAACTTGTTAACAATATTAACTATATGTGTTAAACATGCTTGCATTATCTTTAAACACCTTTAACTTGTTAACAATATTAACTATATGTATTAAACATACTTGTATTATCATTAAATACCTTTAATGTATTAACAATATGTGTTAAACATGCTTGCATTATCATTAAACACCCTTAACTTGTTAACAAAAACATATATTTCATAAATAAGTAAATATAAATTATATATATGAATGAGGTAGATCCCCACGACTTGATCAATTGAAAAGTAGCTCGCCTGCAGAAAAAGTGTGAGCACCCCTGCACTACAACTATGTGACATACTATACAGGTAAAAGCCAGTAAATTAGCTAAGGTCAGGGGAGTTGGCGGGCCAATTTAGAACAGAAATACCATGGTCCGTAAACCAGGCACGGGTAGATTTTGCGCTGTGTGCAGGCGCCAAGTCCTGTTGGAACTTGAAATCTCCATCTCCATAGAGCAGGTCAGCAGCAGGAAGCATGAAGTGCTCTAAAACTTGCTGGTAGACAGCTGCGTTGACCCTGGATCTCAGGAAACAGAGTGGACCGACACCAGCAGATGACATGGCACCCCAAACCATCACCCAACCATGCAAATTTTGCATTTCCTTTGGAAATCGAGGTCCCAGAGTCTGGAGGAAGACAGGAGAGGCACAGGATCCACGTTGCCTGAAGTCTGGTGTAAAGTTTCCACCATCAGTGATCGTTTGGGGTGCCATGTCATCTGCTGGTGTCGGTCCACTCTGTTTCCTGAGATCCAGGGTCAACGCAGCCGTCTACCAGCAAGTTTTAGAGCACTTCATGCTTCCTGCTGCTGACCTGCTCTATGGAGATGGAGATTTCAAGTTCCAACAGGACTTGGCGCCTGCACACAGCACAAAATCTACCCGTGCCTGGTTTACGGACCATGGTATTTCTGTTCTAAATTGGCCCGCCAACTCCCCTGACCTTAGCCCCATAGAAAATCTGTGGGGTATTGTGAAAAGGAAGATGCAGAATGCCAGACCCAAAAACGCAGCAGAGTTGAAGGCCACTATCAGAGCAACCTGGGCTCTTATAACACCTGAGCAGTGCCAGAAACTCATCGATTCCATGCCACGCCGCATTAACGCAGTAATTGAGGCAAAAGGAGCTCCAACCAAGTATTGAGTATTGTACATGCTCATATTTTTCATTTTCATACTTTTCAGTTGGCCAACATTTCTAAAAATCCCTTTTTTGTATTAGCCTTAAGTAATATTCTAATTTTGTGACACATGGAATTTTGGATTTTCATTTGTTGCCACTTCAAATCATCAAAATTAAATGAAATAAACATTTGAATGCATCAGTCTGTGTGCAATGAATAAATATAATGTACAAGTTACACCTTTTGAATGCAATTACTGAAATAAATCAAGTTTTTCAAAATATTCTAATTTACTGGCTTTTACCTGTACTTTGACTTTCACAAAGTGCTTTTTTTTTTTTAAACATGCCTCAAAACAACAGCTAAAGGCACACAGCTTCAGTCCAGAGTATACTCGAGTAATAAAGTACACAATAACATAGTCCTCCTTTAGTGCAAGACTGCCTGGCATACTGTATAACTGGAAATTATAAACTGGGCTCAATGTGAACAGCCGATATGGGCATCTACATCAACTACCGGTGTATGATTTGCCTGAGAAGCTGGACAGGACAAAATAAATAAAAAATAAAAAATAAAATAATAATACCGGTAATTACTTTTTGAAACCGATACTGATAATTTCCGATAATACATTTTAAAGCATTTATTGGCCGATAATATCGGCAGTCCGATATTATCGGACATCTCTAGTTTTTACCTTATTTTCTGTGCCTTTTTGTATCTGCCCTGCATTACCCTGTAGTGGGATGAATCAAGTCTTGCCTAGCCTGTCCTACATTCAGCATCAAAAGTAGATAAATTGGCAGCACGTAACCCTTCTTCTTCTCTGGCAAAGCAGCCGCGTTGTGAAGTCCATTCACCATGCGTCCGTTGTTTATGAAGAAGGGCCAACCTGCATCTGTGACTTTATTTGGAGCCACAAATAAATAACGTGTGAGGAAGGAGGTGCAACACGTGGTAGAGCACCTGTGTCAATCTCAAGACCCGGGGGCCAGATCTGGCCCGACTCGTCATTTTTTGTGGCTGGAGAAAGCCTGGGAATAATGTTCATACTTCATCTTTCTTACTAACTCTTTTCATTGCTTCCATGCATGTAATACAGGAAATATGTTTTCAACTTTGATATTATCTGCTGATGCAACAAATATTCAATTGTTATTGGTGTGAATCTTTGGGGACCTCGTTATTAGATTCCCATTCTCGGGGTGAGGATTTGATCCATAATCGATTCAACACCATTCAAACTGATTATTGCAACTTATTATTTGGTTAAATAATAATAACAACACCTTAACAAAACAGTTTACAGGTTACAAAACCTCCTTTTGGTTGCTGACGTATGACACATACGTGCACCAAGTAAGCATAGAGATGGTCTAAAAATGTTATTAATCAATTTACTATCGAGATAAATAAAAACTGGGATTCGGATGTGATATACATTCTTTAGCACCCCTAATTATTATGTGCCGTATTATAGTTTGTAAAAATAACAATACATTATTAAATAATATGATATAACAATATAACGATAATATGATGTATCAGTATAGATTATATACTGTATACCGTATTTTTCGGACTATACGTGGCAGTTTATTTCATAGTTTGGCCGGGGGTGCGAATTATACTCAGGAGCGACTTATGTGTGAAATGATGAACACATTAGCGTAAAATATCAAATAATATTATTTATCTCATTGACGTAAGAGACTAGACGTATAAGATTTCATGGGATTTAGCGATTAGGAGTGACAGATTGTATAGCATGTTCTATATGTTATAGTTATTTGAATGACTCTTACCATAATATGTTACGTTAACATACCAGTTGGTTATTTATGCCTCATATAACGTACACTTATTCAGCCTGTTGTTCACTATTCTTGATTTATTTTAAATTGCCTTTCAAATGTCTATTCTTGCTGTTGGCTTTTATCAAATACATTTCCCCCAAAAATCCGACTTATACTCCAGTGCGACTTATATATGTTTTTTCCCTTCTTTATTATGCATTTTCGGCCGGTGCGACTTATACTCTGAAAAATGTGGTATATAATATGTAAATATTACATATATGCTATATTTTATATTGCTACTAAGGTACATCTTTAGTGTACTTTATACCTTTTGTTTTCCTCCTCTTTTTGTGCGCTTGTGTGTAGAGATGTCTGATAATATCGGACTGCCGATATTATCGGCCGATAAATGCTTTAAAATGTAATATCGGAAATTATCCGTATCGGTTTCAAAAAGTAAAATTTACGACTAAAACGCCGCTGTGTACACGGACGTAGGGAGAAGTACAGAGCGCCAAAAAACCTTAAAGGCACTGCCTTTGCGTGCCGGCCCAATCACATAATATCTAGGCTTTTCACACACAAGTAAATGCCAAGCATACTTGGTCAACAGCCATACAGGTCACACTGAGGGTGGCCGTATAAACAACTTTAACACTGTTACAAATATGCGCCACACTGTGAACCCACACCAAACAAGAATGACAAACACATTTCGGGAGAACATCCGCACCGTAACACAACATAAACACAACAGAACAAATACCCAGAACCCCTTGCAGCACTAACTCTTCCAGGACGCTACAATATACACCCCCGCCCACCTCAACCTCCGCATGCTCTCTCAGGGAGAGCATGTCCCAAATTCCAAGCTGCTGTTTTGAGGCATGTTAAAAAAAAATAATGCACTTTGTGACTTCAATAATAAATATGACAGTGCCATGATGGCATTTTTTTTTCCATAACTTGAGTTGATTTGTTTTGGAAAACCTTGTTACATTGTTTAATGCATCACAACAAAATTAGGCATAATAACGTGTTCATTCCACCACTGTATATATCGGTATCAGTAATTAAGAGTTGGACAATATCGGAATATCGGCAAAAAAGCCATTATCGGACATCTCTACTTGTGTGCATTATCCTTTCCATCCTTTGTAACTGAGCTACTGTGTGGAACAATTTCCCTTGTGGATCATTAAAGTTTGTCTAAGTCTAAATCTAAACATCTGCTGGCCACCTTGACTTAGGATTTCAAAGAAAGTTATCCATCATTCTGTACGAACACAAAACAAACTGCATAAGCAATAATATAATGAGGCGATGATACTTTATATTCTTACACTCACTGTTACAAGCGACCCTCTGAGGGCAGCCATGACTGCCATGTGGCCCTCCATGAAAACAAGTTGGACAGCCCTGTGATGGAGGAACATCCATTTAACTACTGTCTTTTTCAGACTATAAGGCGCACTTAAAATCCTTTCATTTTTTTCCCCAAAAGTGCGCCTTATAACCCGGTGCACCTAATGTACGGAATAATTCTGGTTGTGCTTACTGACCTCGAAGCTATTTTATTTGGTACATGGTGTAATTATAAGTGTGACCAGTAGATGGCAGTCACACATAAGAGATACATTAGTAAACAACATTAAAACTTTAAATGTCCCATTGAAAATATAGAACATTACACATGGCACTCAAACATCTGTCAAAATGTTTTTAGTACGACTTCAGTAAGCTATGAAGCCGCTACGCTTGATGGATTGTTGGCGCATGAAACATACGAGTATTATTATGCTGTTTTTATAAGGACCGCAAAATGGCAACCATTAGCAGACATTATCTGGCGTTGTGTAAACGTGTGCGCGTCCGCCATTGTAGTCCGTGCTGACGCCGTAGTCATAAGCTTCTTCTTTTTCTCTATCTTCTTGTTATGTGACATTCATCCTCCACTGTTGCCATTTCTAATATAAAGTAGTGTAAAGTTCTTACTTACCGTATTTTCCGCACTATTAGCCGCACCTAAAAACCACAAATTTACTCAAAAGCTGACAGTGCGGCTTATAACCCGGTGCGCTTTATATATGGATTAATATTAAGATTCATTTTCATAAAGTTTAGGTCTCGCAACTACGGTAAACAGCCGCCATCTTTTTTCCCCGTAGAAGAGGAAGCGCTTCTTCTTCTACGGCAAGCAACCGCCAAGGTAAGCACCCGCCCCCATAGAAGAGGAAGCGCTTCTTCTTCTACTGTAAGCAACCACCCGCCCCTGTAGAAGAAGAAGAGCGCGGATATTACGTTTCATTTCCTTTGTGTGTTTACATCTGTAAAGACCACAAAATGGCTCCTACTAAGCGACAGGTTTCCGGTTCATGAAAAGACGCAATCTCTCCATCCGCACACGTACTACTATTTCACAGCAACTGCCTAAAGACTTTCAAGAAAAGCTGGCTACTTTCCGTGCATATTGTAAAAACAAGATAGCTGAAAAAAAGATCCGGCCAGAGAACATTATCAACATGGACGAGGTTCCACTGACTTTTGATATTCCTGTGAACCGCACTGTGGATACAACGGGAGCACGTACGGTGAATATTCGCACCACAGGGAATGAGAAGTCATCCTTCACTGTGGTTCTAGCTTGCCATGCTAATGGCCAGAAACTTCCACCCATGGTGATATTCAAAAGGAAGACCTTGCCAAAAGAGACCTTTCCAGCCGGCGTCATCATAAAAGCTAACTCGAAGGGATGGATGGATGAAGAAAAGATGAGCGAGTGGTTAAGGGAAGTTTACGCGAAGAGGCCGGGTGGCTTTTTTCACGCAGCTCCGTCCATGTTGATATACGACTCCACGCGCGCCCACATCACGCTGGTTTTTAATATATTATTAAAGTTTGACTGACCTATCTGACTGTTTTTTTGACATTCCCTTTAGCGCAGTTAGATTCGGCTTATAACACGGGGAGGCTTATAGGTGGACAAAGTTTTGAAATATGCCGTTCATTGAAGGCGCGGCTTATAACCCAGGGCGGCTTATGGTGCGGAAAATACGGTATATCTGTCAGTAAATTAGCTATCAAAACGCTAAAAACTGTAGTGAGTTTACATTATTCACCCATGGAACTTTAGTTATTAGAGAGTTCCGTTTGGACGCTTTTTCACGGGTGTTGTTGTTGTTGTTGAGATGCTTTGTTATTGATTGAACTAAAGTCTGAATGTCATTAAAAGAGTTAGCTCCATTTTTGACACTTCTTCCACTCCCGTCCTTGCACGCTACACTGCTACAACAAAGATGACGGGGAGAAGACGCTGTCCAAGTGGAGGCACGTAAATAAGAGCGCCCACAAAACCGTGCATCCTGAAGAGACTGCCAGAAAGCTACTTGAAGATGGTCTGTAAAACATCATCTATGCAACATTTTGAGCAAAGAACCACCATTACATGTTATGTAGAGCAGTGTTTGTCAACCTTTTTTTTCATTAAAAAAATACGGAGGCACACCACCAGCAGAAAAGGTTCAAAAATGAAACTCCACCAGGTTGTCGTGCCTTATTTTGAGTTTGTTGTTGTTTCTTGTGTGTCGTGCTTTAGTTCCTGTCTTGCGCTGTTATTTTGGTGACCCTTCCTGTTTTGTTGGTGTTCTTCTGTAGCAGCGTCACGCCTTCCTTTGAGTGCTATTGCCTGACCTGCTTTGTTTTCGCAATCAAGACTATTGAAGTTGTGCGTACGCTATCCTTCTTTGTGGGGACATTGCTGATTGTCATGTCATGTACGGATGTGCTTTGTGGACGCCGTCTTTGCTCCACACGCTGTAAGTTTTTGCTGTCGTCCAGCATTCTGTTTTTTGTAGCCAGTTCAGTTTTACTTTTGTTTTACATAGCCATCCCTATGCTTCAGTGCCTTTTCCTAGCGGGACTTGCCTTTTGTTCATTTTTGGTTTAAGCGTTACATACCTTTTTACCTGCACGCTGTCTCCCGCTGTGCTCTGCATATTGGGATCACGACAAACCATCCTCGACTTCTACAAAGCAGTGAACTACCTGCTGCCACCTACTGATATGGAGTATTACAAGATTACCCTGCCAAGCTCTACACAGCACAGGCACTAGACAACGGCACATTATTATGATTATTGATTTGCAAAAAATATTTTTTGGACCAATTAGGTGAAGTTGCATAATTTCCCACGGCACACCAGACAATATCTCGCGGCACACTAGTTGAAAATCACGGATGTAGACCACAAGGAAGTCTTACATTTAGAAAAAAATAATATGACCCCTTTAATGCGCATTTTGTATGAATATAGACCTGAATAGACCCGCTCATCGGCAGTGCGCCTTTTAATCCGGTGCGCCCTATGGTCCGAAAAATACGGTATGTTCTTTTAATTAACATCGTCCATTAAATAATGGAGCTGTGCAACTCCAGATTGATTCATTGTCTTTTTAAAGTCTAGCATAACACTTTTAATACCAGGAGTGAAAGAGTGTGTTTTGTTTTGAATGCAAACTGTAACAATTCATTGGTTACTCACAAAGTCCTCTTCCACAAACTTCAGCTTGTCGTCCTTGCCGTCTTTGCGTTCTTCATTTGGAAACTTGTCCTGGTACGAGGTGCCCTTGCGGGGATGGTAGTTACCATTGCGCTGCCGGTGCCCTCCCTGCCTGTCCCTGTCGCCCCCTCCCCGCTTGGTGTGGCGTCCCTGGTGGTGGTGGCTGTCCTGGGCCCCCCGCAGACTTCCATGCCAGCTGGGTGTGTCCTTCCAGCAAGACCCCCCTGCCAGCCCACTGTGCCCTCCTTTGGCCACCCCCGAGTCCACAGAGTCGTGTCTCAAAAGCAATGAGGGCTGCTGCCATCCGTCACCTTCAAAAGAGAACAAGCACACTGGTTCAGTGACAAATAAGCCTTTAGAACACAAGTGCGCTCACTTTGCCGTGCTTACTTGACAGTGGCATCGAAAAATATTTACAATGATATATCTTCAAAAATTTTAAAGGGTATGACATTTTTATAAGATGTAAAACACTTAAGACTTTCCTTCCAGCTGTGACATCTGACTTTTTGAAACTCATTTCGGCTTGTTTGGACAACTATATTAAACAAGTTTATACTTACAAAAAACATAAATAAATCACACTTTCATACAAACCCTGTTTCCATATGAGTTGGGAAATTGTGTTAGATGTAAATATAAAAGGAATACAATGATTTGCAAGTCATTTTCAACTCATATTCAATTGAATGCACTACAAAGACAACATATTTGATGTTCAAACTGATAAACTTTATTTTAATTTTGCAATTAATAACTAACTTAGAATTTCATGGCTGCAACACGTGCCAAAGTAGTTGGGAAAGGGCATGTTCACCACTGTGTTACATGACCTTTCCTTTTAACAACACTCAATAAACGATTGGGAACTGAGGAAACTAATTGTTGAAGCTTTGGAAGTGGAATTCTTTCCCATTCTTGTTTTATGTAGAGCTTCAGTCGTTCAAAAGTCCGGGGTCTCCACTGTCGTATTTTACGCTTCATAATGCGCCACACATTTTCGATGGGAGACAGGTCTGGACTGCAGGCGGGCCGGGAAAGTACCTGCACTCTTTTTTTACGAAGCCAGGCTGTTGTAACACGTGCTGAAAGTGGCTTGGCATTGTCTTGCTGAAATAAGCAGGGGCGTCCATGAAAAAGACGGCACTTAGATGGCAGCATATGTTGTTCCAAAACCTGTATGTACTTTTCAGCGTTAATGGTGCCTTCACAGATGTGCAAGTTACCCATGTCTTGGGCACTAATGCACCCCCATACCATCACAGATGCTGGCTTTTGAACTTTTGCTGAGCTTCTCCCCTTTGGTCCGGATGACACGATGTCGAATATTTCCAAAAACAATTTGAAATGTGGACTCCTCAGACCACAGAACACTTTTCCACTTTGCATGAGTCCATCTTAGATGATCTCGGGCCCAGAGAAGCCGGCGGCGTTTCTGGATGTTGTTGATAAATGGCTTTGGCTTTGCATAGTAGAGCTTTAACTTGCACTTACAGATGTAGCGACCAACTGTAGTTACTGACAGTGGTTTTCTGAAGTGTTCCTGAGCCCCTGTGGTGATATCCTTTAGAGATTGATGTCGGTTTTTGATACAGTGCCGTCTGAGGGATGGAAGGTCACGGTCATTCAATGTTGGTTTCCGACCATGCCGCTTACGTGGAGTGATTTCTCCAGATTCTCTGAACTTTTTGATGATATTATGGACCGTAGATGTTGAAATCCCTAAATTTCTTGCAATTGCACTTTGAGAAACGTTGTTCTTAAACTGTTTGACTATTTGCTCACGCAGTTGTGTACAAAGGGGTGTACCTCGCCCCATCCTTTCTTGTGAAAGACTGAGCATTTTTTGGGAAGCTGTTTTTATATCCAATCATGGCACCCACCTGTTCCCAATTTGCCTGTTCACCTGTGGGATGTTCCAAATAAGTGTTTGATGAGCATTCCTCAACTTTATCAGTATTTATTGCCACCTTTCCCAACTTCTTTGTCACGTGTTGCTGGCATCAAATTCTAAAGTTAATGATTATTTGCAAAAAAAAAAAGTTTATGAGTTTGAACATCAAATATGTTGTCTTTGTAGCATATTCAACTGAATATGGGTTGAAAAGGATTTGCAAATCATTGTATTCCGTTTATATTTACATCTAACACAATTTCCCAACTCATATGGAAACGGGGTTTGTACATTGATGTTACATGCATGATGTTGTTCAGCCTTAATGGCAGCACTGCCACTCTGCCACATGCATCTTTGGTATTTGGACTATTATTATTCAGTGAGGTCATAAATATTCCAGTATGACTGTTGACCCCGAAGGAGAGTTTGTTTAACAGCCATCACTACTGGTACCTGTTGGAGCACGCAGGGAGCCATTGTTGAAGAAGCCATCAGAGGAGTTGTGGCGCCGGCGGCTCACAGTGTTTCTGCCCTCTCTGTGCAGGTGAGGTTCACCTGGTCTATCAAGGGCGGCTGCAGGGGACTGTGGGAGGGGGCAGGAAATAGATCAAGTTAGTGAAAGATGACAACAAATCACAATGCATGGATCAGAATCTTGTAATCCAACTTAGATAAGGCTCTTGCCTACGAGGGTTGTCCTGACACCAATATGACATTATTGTCTTTATTTGAACAACAGATGTTAGTGTACATGAAACATATGTTTATTATTGTCATTTAGTCCTTAAATAAAATGAGCAACATACTAGACAACTTGTCTTTTAGTAGTAAGTAAACGAACAAATTAATTAGTCTGCTGACGTATGCAGTAACATATTGTGTCATTTATACACCTATTATTTTGTACACATTATGAGGGACAAACTGTAAAAATTTATTATTAATCTACTTGTTCATTTACTGTTAATATCTGCTTATTTTCTGTTTTAACATGTTCTATCTACACTTCTGTTAAAATGTAATAATCACTTATTCTTCTCTTCTCTGATACTTTACATTAGTTTTGGATGATACCACACATTTAGGTATGGATCCGATACCAAGTAGTTACAGGATCATACATTGGTCATATTCAAAGTCCTCATGTGTCCAGGGACGTTTTAACTGACTTTATAAACATAATGTGAATTGAAAAAAAACAAAACATTTTGTGACGATAAAAAATATGGATGTAATCATAGTAGTATCGACTAGATACGCTCTTGTACTTGGTATCATTACAGTGGATGTCAGGTGTAGATCCACCAGTGGCGTTTGTTTACATTGTGACGCAGGTGAGCTATTGTATACTCCTACGGTGTGTAGTGAAGCTATTCCTCGTCCTCCAGTGATAATGCTACTTGTAAGACACTTTATTTGTCGCCATGGAGACCAGGATTAGTGATTTAGAAGTAGCTAAGTTAGCTGCATGTCTTAAAGCAGCTCTTCCTGAGGGTGTTTCAGTGTTATAACTTCACCTTTATCTTTACTTTTTACACCAAAATGCGTCCATTCTCCCTTTTCTGTCTACACACTGTGTCTGCTTGTAAGTACTCTGTGTGTGTGCGCTGCCCAACATGCTCCTCTGCTCCTAAAACCAGCAATGTCACCACGTGACGACGCGCCGTCATTTCTGGGAACCGGTACTTTTCAAACAGAGTATAGTACTGCGACACTATACCGTACAACCCTATTGCCTACTATAAACACTGGGGAATTCTAAACACAGCAGGGTTTGGTCCAAACAAATATAAATCAGTTCCATCTATTTGACGTCTGCGGTTTAAAGGCCAGACGATCAGTGCAAGAATCACACAGCAGACAATTAGACCCAATAGCACGGCGTTAACATTGTGGTCTCGTCAGTGAACAAACGCGGCACTGTGGACCAGACAGTGACCTTGTTCTTGTTTGTCAGTCAGACTGGATTTTACGGCTGGGAAACTTGACTCACAGCATATTATCCACAATGACTGGACAATCAAACAAGTCATTTCCGTGAGGCAACACAACAACATTCTGCACTCTACATCTGCTCAACGCCATCTAAAACTAATCCGGTTGACCGTGTCGGTCATTAGCGTAAACAGCCACAATGTACCCCACTGGGGATCGTCTTGATCAGTGTTTTTCAACCACTGTGTGCCGTGAGATATGATGTAATTTCACCTATTTGTGTTAAAAATATTTTTTGCAAAGCAGTAATTATAGTGTGCAAATGATGTGTTGTTGTTGAGTGTCGGTGCTGTCTAGAGCTCGGCAGAGTAACCGTGTAATACTCTTCCATATCAGTAGGTGGCAGCCGGTAGCTACGGTAATTGCTTTGTAGATGTGGGAAACAGCGGGAGGCAGTGTGCAGGGAAAAAAGTGTCTAATGCTTGAACCAAAAATAAACAAAAGGTGAGTGCCCCTAAGAAAAGGCATTGAAGCTTAGGGAAGGCTATGCAGAACAAAACTAAAACTGAACTGGCTACAAAGTAAACAAAAACAGAATGCTGGACGACAGCAAAGACCTACTGTGGAGCAAAGACAATGTACATCCGAACATGACATGACAATCAACAATGTCCCCACAAAGAAGGATAGAAACAACTGAAATATTCTTGATTGCTAAAACAAAGTAGATGCGGGAAATATCGCTCAAAGGAGGACATGAAACTGCTACAGGAAAATACCAAAAAAAGAGGAAAAAGACGCCAAAATAGGAGCACAAGACAAGAACCAAAACACTACACACAGGAAAACAGCAAAAAATGGTGTGATGTGACAGGTGGTGACAGTACACCTACTTTGAGACAAGAGCTATAGTGATACATAGTTGGTTATGCTTTAAAGTCATATCCAACAATTGCGACGACTTTTTACTGTCAACTGAGTTTAGTTTTTTTTATGATTTCTGCTGGTGGTGTGCCTCTGGATTTTTTCAGCGCAAAAAATGTGCCTTGGCTCAAAAAAGGTTGAAAAACACTGGTGTAGAAGGGAAAAGTCATTAAAGTAGAGGCGCGTGATAAATATAGGACAGATAACTATTGGGACCATGTGAGGAATTATAATTATACGCTGATAAATCTGAAAAATATCAAATAAAATAGCGTCAACAACCAATAAAAAATGCCTTAATGAGGCAAAATTGCCTGAACTGTGCTGTAAGTGGGTTAGGATGAGCAAATCAAGCGCTCCTTTTTCCACACCTGCTGATGCTGTCATAAAACTTCACTTTGCTCATTGTAAACAAACATGGCGTCGGTTATGTGGCACTTCTTCACTGTTTAAAAGGAAGACATTTTGCGTACTGTTTGCACCAAATATCCTGCCATCATTCCGCAAGGAGGGGGAAGAAAAACATCGCACTTCAACACATCAGCCCACATGAAATGCCAGTACAAAGCCTACGAAGGCGTAGCTGCCCCAAAGAAAGGTGTTTGCAAACTAAATAATACACATAATAAATAAGATATTGATTATCGGTTTGTGAAGCATTGAAAGCAGAAAGTGATCTGTATCTGCTTAAAAAACATATTTGTGCATAAAAACACAGTGAGAGTTGAGATTTGCCACTTAATGTGTGATTGCTGGTTTTAGGAGCAGAGGAGCATGTTGGGCAGCGCACACACACAGAGTACTTACAAGCAGACACAGTGTGTAGACAGAAAAGGAAGAATGGACGCATTTTGGTGTAAAAAGTCAAGATAAAGGTGAACTTATATCAAGTCGCTGTTGGCAGTGTTTTAGCTACTTCTAAATCACTAATCCTCGCCTCCATGGCTACAAATAAAGTTAGATTTTACAAGTACCATTATCACTGGATGACGAGGAATAGCTAAACATGTTTCACTACACACTGTAGGAGGATACTATAGCTCACCGGCATCACCGCTAACAAAAGCTAGCGCTCCTCAATGTAAACAAATGCCAAGGGTGGATCTACACCTGACATCCACTGTAATGATACCAAGTACAATAGCGTATATAGTCAATACTTCTATGATTACATCCATATTTTTTACCGTCACAAAATCTTTTTTCCTTTCTTTTAAAATTCATATTATGTTTATAAAGTCAGTAAATACGTCCCTGGACACATGAGGACTTTGAATATGACCAATGTATGATCCTGTAACTACTTGGTATCGGATCCATACCTAAATGTGCGGTATCATCCAGAACTAACGTAAAGTATCAAAGAAGAGAGGAATAAGTGATTATTACATTTTAACAGAAGTGTAGATAGAACATATTAAAACAGAAAATAAGCAGATATTACCAGTAAATGTACAAGTAGATTAATAATCCATTTTTACAGTTTGTCCCTCATAATGTGTACAAAATAATAGGTGTATAAATGACACAATATGTTACTGCATACGACTAATTAGGAGTCTTTGTTTGTTTACTTACTACTAAAAGACAAGTTGTCTAGTATGTTCACTATTTTATCCATCCATCCATTTTCTACCGCTTGTCCCTTTTGGGGTCGCGGGGGGTTTAGGGACTAAATTACAATAATAAACATATGTTTCATGCACCCTAACATTTTTTGTTACAATAAAGCCAATGATGACATTTTTGTGGTCCCCTTTCTTTAGAAAAGGATCGAAATACATTTTGGTAGCGGTACCAAAACATTGTATGGGGACAACCCTCACTAATACAAAAGCTCAAAGGCAGCAAATGTGAATATGTTCCAAATGAAAAGCAGACCAGTGTTGTGTGCTGCAAATGACGAATGCCGAGGACAAAATGTATTTCATTAAAAGACAAAAGAAAACTTAGTGGGGCCTGTTCCTCCCTGATGGACTAAACATCAATCCTTTGATGCAATGTTATTATTGGCTGATGATATGCATATATTTGCACAATGTATGCTCAGTGAGACAAATAAGAAATCAAAAAGGCATGTTGGGCTGCACATCTGTACAACAAGCATTGTTTGTTTATATTACACCAGGGATGTTTCTGGGAAAGTTCTTCTTCATTCTGCTGAGATTTACCTGAGATGATGCTAAGCAACTTGCAATGTAATCCATTCCATGCTGGAGCCTATCCCAGGTGCACTGGCTACACCCTGGACGACACACTAGGGACCATTTAGTGTGGACAATCAACCTATCACAGGGTGTCTTGCTGTCAGTGTACACCACAGCTGTGACTCAGTCATTGACAAGTAAAACAACAACTATTCAAATGATCGTAATAAATAGCTGCCACTCAAACCCCAAAAGAAAATGTTGAAAATCAAGACTATACATTTTCTGCATACCAATATTTGGAAAAACTTCTCAAATATCAAATTTATTTACATTCTCATGAGGTGGTTTTTCAGACGTTTTGTTATTAAAGTGCTGCAAAAGCATGGTGGAAACACTAAACTAAACCACCGGACATGATCCCTCTCCCAAAAATCCCCTATTGGTGGCGGCTGTCATACGTAAGAAGGTGGCCTTTGAGCGAGCAGCTGCTGCCTTCGTCTTCTGTTGACATCACGCCAGCAGCAGCAATTGTGACCACAGCGCCCAAACCATGGAGTGGCCAAGCGTCCATCTTCCTCAAAGTGGAGTCTCGAGGGACGACATTTGACGAGAATTACGACTCATGACGCAAAACACCTCCAAGTCAAAATTTTACATGTATCGCTTTTATTTTGAAATAAACTGAATTGGAAACACAGAATGTAGCCATTGTGGGCAGCGCTGCTGCTTATTTTTAGCGACTTTGGGCTTGTTTTTTTTCCAAATTTCATGGCCGCGGGTTAAGTTTTTTTTGTACTTGTTTTTGCACATGTAGTTTTTTTTGGGGGGGTTACACGTTTTGATTGTTTTTACATTGTTTTCTGCATGTAAAACTAAAATGATTCTCTATTACAAGCAAGTCCAAACACGCACGCGCACACACACACACGCGCACGCACGCGCACACACGCACACGCGCGCACACACGCACACGCACACACACACACACACACACACACACACACACACACACACACACACACACACACACACACACACACACACACACACACACACACACACACACACACACACACACACACACACACACACACACCTACTGGTTTAAAAATGTGACTTAGATATTGGGTTTCACTATGTAAAGCGCTTTGAGTCACGAGAGAAAAGCGCTATATAAATATAATTCACTTCACCTATATTGCCTAGCCCTATATATGTGTACATTGTTTGATTATATATATATATATATATATATATATATAGTTCTGAAGTATGTGTATTTATATATATATATATATATATATATATATATATATATATATATATATGTTTATACAGTTCTGAAGTATGTGTATTTATATATATATATATATATATGTCTGTCTATCTGTGTTGGCCCTGCGATGAGGTGGCGACTTGTCCAGGGTGTACCCCGCCTTCCGCCCGATTGTAGCTGAGATAGGCTCCAGCGCCCCCCGCGACCCCAAAGGGAATAAGCGGTAGAAAATGGATGGATGGATATACACACACACACACACACACACACACACACACACACACACACACACACACACACACACACACACACACACACACACACACACACACACACACACACACACACACACACACACACACACACACACACACACACGTATACGTTTTCTCGTTAAACGCTGGGGTTACGTTCCAAAAAATACCCGCTTTAAGTGAAATCCGTGTTTTTGTTCATTATATATTTTTTGTTCACACTACATGTTTTTTTCATTTACAGGAGGCTTTTTTTCATTTTCTGCGCATGTTTTTTCGTTTACAGGCTGTATTTTTTTATTTATTATGTTTTTTTTCCATTTACAGTACTGTACAGTATGTTTTTTCGTTTCTTATGTATGTTTTAAGTCTGTAAAACCCCTAACCACACACTTTATAAACTTTTCTCAGACAGGCATTAACATTTTCTCACATTTCTCTCGTTTAAACACTCTCAAAGTTCAAACCTTGGCGGTTAAAAAAAAAGAAAGTACAGTACACTACTGTATTAAAGAATGAAACGAACGATCAAAACCTGTTTTTAGGGCTCTAGAATTTTTTGACCTACAAATAATCCCGGGTTTTATCATAAAGCCCGCAGCATTTCCGCACATAACCAGAGTCACACCATCTTTTTGGGCCTTAAATCCTGCGCTTTTGTCTCCGTCCTGCATTATAAAGGTGCGAGAGGGCATTCGTTTCCAAAATAAGTTTGTCTTATTCATATTAAAAACTTGTTCAGGATGATATCCCCCACCACAGTATACATTCTGCACTGTACAGAATACATGGCATGCAGAAGATTGATTGACAATGGTCTACAGTCCTTTAGCGGATCAGGACGCAGAACACAATGCGCATTGGAAAAAAAGGAAGCGACACTGTAAAAAAAATCTGTGTAAAGTAAACCGTGTTGTAGCGAGGGAACACTGTATATAATTTAAAATTACAAAAATAAATACGTTAGAGTGCATGATGGATAATATATGCAAAAAACAAATAAAAAATACAACCTGTAAATGAAAAAAAACATGCAAAGTAAATGAAAAAACATATAGTGTGAAGGAAAAAATATATAATGAACGAAAACACAAACACGGACTTCACTTAAAGCAGGTATTTTTTGGAACGTAACCCCAGCGTTAAAGGAGAGAACACTGTATATGTGTTTTTTAATGTCCACTAATTTCAATGAGCAGGATGTGTGTCCACTTTATTTGTGGGTTATAGTTTACACCATGAGTGGGGAAATTTGTTTGGACTGGGTCATATATAATGATGCTGTGCTAAAATAAACTTGTGCTCGATAACTAGTGAGTCCATCAATTTATACATGAGCGCGGCAAAATGTACCTGACTTGCAGAGGGATCAATTTAAGCTCGAATAAAGCGCCGGCCAATCTTGTGACGTCTCACGGGCCGCACTGAAGACTTTGGCGAACCACAACTGGCCAGCGGGCCGCAGTTTTAAAGTGTTTTGTGTTCGTATTACTGGGTTCTTTGACCGGATTAGTTGGATTTACATTCTATTGTCTGATTTTGACCCTCTGGAGGGGACTCCTGATGAAAACCGAGGTACCTCGCTGTGCATGCAGCCACGAACCTTGGCAGGCTGGGGCGTGGAGAAGTTAAGCCAGGCAGGGACAAAGTCATGCTGCGCCATTTAGGTCCAGTGTATCTGGTCAGTGGATCGAGGCATCAAACCTCATGGCCAGGATCTGACAAAAGGAGATGGACATCAGGAATGCCATTTTTTATACTTCAAGTACAAAAGCCCAAAAGCAGTGAAGTTGTCACGTTGTGTAAGTGGTAAATAAAAAGACAATACAACAAATCCTTTTCACCTTATATTCAATTGAATAGACTGCAAAGACAAGATATTTCATGTTCACACTAAGTTTTTTTTTTGCAAATAATCATGAACTTAGATTTGAATGGCAGCAACACACTGCAAAAAAGGCATTTTTACCAGTGTGTTACATGGCCTTTCCTTTTAACAACACTCAGTAAAGATTTGGGAACTGAGGAGACACATTTTTGAAGTGGAATTATTTCCCATTCTTGCTTGATGTACAGCTTAAGTTGTTCAACAGTCTCCCTTCTCATATCTTAGCCTTCATATTGCACCACACATTTTCAATGGGAGACATGTCTGGACTACAGGCAGGCCAGTCTAGTACCCGCACTCTTTTACTATGAAGCCACGCTGATGTAACACGTGGGTTGGCATTGTCTTGCTGAAATAAGCAGGGGCGTCCATGATAACGTTGTTTGGATGGCAACATATGTTGCTCCATAAGCTGTATGTACCGTTCAGCATTAATGGTGCCTTCATAGATGTGTAAGTTACCCATGTCTTGGCCACTAATACACCCCCATACCATCACACATGCTGCCTTTTACACTTTCACCCTAGAACAGTCCAGATGGTTCTTGTCCTCTTTGGTCCGGAGGACACGACGTCCACAGTTTCCAAAAACAATTTGGAATGTGGACTCGTCAGACCACAGAACACTTTTCCACTTTGCATCAGTCCGTCTTCGATGAGCTCGGGCCCAGCGAAGCGTTTCTGGGTGTTGTTGATAAATGGCTTTGCATAGTAGAGTTTTAACTTGCACTTACAGATGTAGCGACCAACTGTAGTTACTGACAGTGGTTTTCGGAAGTGTTCCTGAGCCCATGTGGTGATATCCTTTACACACTGATGTCACTTTTTGATGCAGTGCCACCTGAGGGATCCAAGGTGTGTAATATCATGGCTTATGTGCAGTGATTTCTCCAGATTCTCTGAACCTTTTGATGACATTACGGAGCGTAGATGGTGAAATCCCTAAATTCCTTGCAATAGCTGCTTGAGAAATGTTGTTCTTAAACAATTTGCTCAGGCATTTGTTGACAAAGTGGTGTCCCTCGCCCCGTCCTTGTTTGTGAATGACTGAGCATTTCATGGAAGCTGCTTTAATACCCAATCATGGCACCCACCTGTTCCCAATTAACCTGTTCCAAATAAGTCTTTGATGAGCATTCCTCAACTTTCTCACTCTTTTTTGCCACTTGTGCCAGCTTTTTTGAAACACGTTGCAGCCATCACATTCCAAATGAGCTAATATTTGCAAAAAATAACACAGTTTTCCAGTTGGAACGTTAAATATCTTGTCTTTGCAGTCTATTCAACTGAATAGAAGTTGAAAAGGATTTGTTGTATTCTCTTTGTATTCACCATTTACACAACGTGACAACTTCACTGCTTTTGGGGTTTGTAATAATAGAAAAAAACAGCCTATTCTGGAAGTACTGGTTGAAATGGGAACCAGCTGTTGTGCAGATCTATACGGAGCATGAATAAGCGTACAATATTAATAAACAGTTGTGAGTAAATTTGCAATAATTACCCCAGAGTCGGTGGCTCTGAAGTCCTCGGCCTCCTCCCTCAGTCCGCCTGGGCTTGGTTCTTCGGGCCCGTTGGCGCTGACAGACAGGGAGCGGCACAGGGACTAGCGTCTCTAAACTTCTGCCAGGACAGGAGGGCCTCTTTTCCCCCACAGGCTGATCCCTTCGTCCAGGGTGGCGCACCGGGAGGACGGGTCAAAGGATCGCCGGAATGGTGACCCAGAAAACTGGCCAGGAAGTGGATGGCTTTCCAGAAGTCACAAGAACCCCTGGGTGAATCTTGTCCCGAGAGCTTCCGCTTATAGTCCGCTTTTCTTCAGTGATCAAGTTGGGTCATTTCCTCTATTGCCAGGTGCAAGACAGAAAACGTATTTTTAAAAAGGTGTACTGATCAGTTTTGTCCATGGAGCGAGGGGAGAAGCGAGCGTTATCCCGCCACACCGTGGGCCAGTAGGTTTCGGCGTCCGCTCCGCTTTTACCGAGTCATTTTAGAATCTAGAAAACGAGCCCGGGGACAGTCTTTCGGAGGCAATGGAGGTCCCGCCGCTCACCTCATCCACGGGGTGAAAAGACTGTCGAGAGTTTGGAGGAAAGCGATTCAAAGTCACATGACAATGAAGGAAATAGGGCCGGTGTTACATTGCTGGCATGTTCATTTGTGGTTAGTGAAACAGAAAGCGTGCCGGCTGATGCATTATAGTGACGTCTGTGTTGTTCTCACATTGGTAAACACGCCCATTGAACTAGGTGCGGGTCTCTGGGTGAAGAAGGAGGAGTCTGCTTTCATAGGTAGGTCAGGTCAGGAAGCAAGAACAAGGCTGCCATGTGTCGAGCACTTGCTCAATCTTATTTGCTTTTTAAACTTCTCTTGGAGGATGTCGCTGAAAAGGTGTCCAAACTATTTTCTTTGAGGATAAGCTTTTCCACACAGAACACTATTCTGATGACTTCCTGGTGTCGCGCAATTATCTGCACCTGTAAACAAACAAAGCGTCTCGTTAGAAATGATCAATTCTAGGAAATGTTACAGTAAAAAACAAAAAGGGCACATTAAATCAAAAGTAAACTTGGCAGAACAGTTGTTGGCAATAAAACTGTGGCGCTAACGGCAGTTTCGGCAATAAAACCATAGCGCTTACGCAGCATTTTCTAGCACATTACGGCTTGTTGCCCCAGGGGTTAGGAATACAACGTCGACAAACCAAGCAAAAAATGACATATGTCTCTCTGTCACAAGATACACCGTACAGGCTAAAAGTTTGGACACACCTTCTCCTCATTCAACGTGTTTTCATGACTATTTGCATTGCAGATTGTCACATCAAAACTATGAATGAACACATGTGGAGTTATGTATTTTACAAAAAACGATGAAATAACGTGTTTTATATTCTAGTTTCTTCTAAATAGCCACCCTTTGCTCTGACTACTGCTTTGCACACTCTCGGCATTCTCTCCATGAGCTTCAAGAGGTAGACACCTGAAAGGGATTTCACTTCACAGGTGTCATAGTTTTGATGTGACAATATACAATGTAAATAGTCATGAAAATAAAGAAAACGCATTGAAATAAGAAAGTGTGTCCAAACTTTTGGCCTGTACTGTATGTACAACACATGCATGTACATACACACACACACACACACACACACACACACACACACACACACACATATATATATATATATATATATATATATATATATATATATATATATATATATATATATATATATATATATATATATATATATAAATATATATATATATATATATTTATTAGGGCTGCAACTAACAACTAATTTGATAATCGATTAATCTGTCAATTATTACTTTGATTAATCGATTAATAATCGGATAAAAGAGACAAACTACATTTCTATCCTTTCCAGTATTTTATTGAAAAAAAAAACAGCATACTGCATACTTGCCAACCTTGAGACCTCCGATTTCGGGAGGAGGGGGGTGGGGGCGTGGTCGGGGTGGGGCGGAGCGTGGTTGGGGGCGTGGTTAAGCGGGGAGGAGTATATTGACAGCTAGAATTCACCAAGTCAAGTATTTCATACATATACAGTATACAGTATATATATATATATATATATATATATATATATATATATATATATATATATATATATATATATATATATATATATATATCTACATCCTGAAAATATGCAAACAAAACTGTGTTTAGATAATTGATACTTCAAACTTGCATAAATAAATATTAAGGAATATAACAATTTGGCTTCTGAGAGTTTCAAAATGTAATGAATAAAATGCTAAAGTTGTTGATAAACAAGCAATTATTTTTAATAATTAAATATGGTCATTTTAAATGAATTATTATGATAATTTAAAATCAATTATTTCAAATATGTTTATTTTAATGTATAATTCTATGGCTGGATGTTATAAGGAGTCAGGAAAAAATACAAATAAAAATACAATTAATTTTGATGTTTTTAGCAAAATATAGTAAACATGTATTTAGTTGTTTTTTTGTAAATTAATAAATATATTTATTTTTAGGTAAGATAAACATAATAATACAATTTATCTCTAGCCTGGATGATTTAGTTCTTGTCACCCTGTTGTCCTCCTGTCATGAAAAAAGGCTGTCCTCACTCAGGTCCGCATGGAGCTGGAGGGGGCGTGGCTTCCAGCTCCGGTTGAAAATCGGGAGATTTTCGGGAGAATATTTGTCCCGGGAGGTTTTTGGGAGAGGCGCTGAATTTCGGGAGTCTCCCGGAAAATTCGGGAGGGTTGGCAAGTATGACATACTGGCACCATACTTATTTTGATTATTGTTTCTCAGCTGTTTGTAAAGGTTGTAGTTTGTAAAAAAAAATAAAAAAATAAAAATAAAAAAGTAGCCTCTGCGCATGCACATAGCATAGATCCAACGAATCGATGACTAAATTAATCGCCAACTATTTCTATAATCGATTAGTTGTTGCAGCCCTTATATATATATATATATATATATATATATATATATATATATATATATATATATATATATATGTTGCAACGATACCAATATTTTGGAACCGGTGCTAAAATTATTTCGGTACTTTTCTAAATGAAGGGGACCACAAAAATGTCATTATTGGCTTTATTTGAACAAAAACTCTTAGGGTACATGAAACATATGTTTATTATTGTAATTTAGTCCTTAAATAAAATTGTGAACATACTAGACAACTTGTCTTTTAGTAGTAAGTACACAAACAAAGACTCCTAATTAGTCGTATGCAGTAACATATTGTGTCATTTATACACCTATTATTTTGTACACATTATGAGGGACAACATGTAAAAATGTATCATTAATCTACTTGTTCATTTACTGTTAATATCTGCTTATTTTCTGTTTTAACATGTTCTATCTACACTTCTGTTAAAATGTAATAATCACTTATTCTTCTCTTCTTTGATACTTTACATTAGTTTTGGATGATACCACAATTTTGGGTATGGATCCGATACCAAGTAGTTACAGGATCATACATTGGTCATATTCAAAGTCCTCATGTGTCCAGGCACATATTTACTGACTTAAAAAACTTAAAAAAAAAAACAAAGATGTTGTGATGTCAAAAAATATCGATGTAATCATAGTAGTATCGACTCGATACGTGCCTGTACTTGATATCATTACAGTGGATGTTAGGTATAGATCCACCTATGGCATTTTACATGTTGATGCCGGTGAGCTATTGTATCCTCCTACACATTTTTTGTGGTCCCCTTTATTTAGAAAAGTATGTACCGTATTTTTCTAAGTATAAGTCGCTACGGAGTATAAGTCGCACCTGCCGAAAATGCATAATAAAAAAGGAAAAAAACATATATAAGTCGCACTGGAGCCCCGCCAAACTATGAAAAAAAACTGCGACTTATAGTCCGAAAAATACGGTAAATACATTTTGGTACCGGTACCAAAATATTGGTATGGAGACAACCCGACTCCATTGAAAGCAGACTTTTGCCAGCATTTATTTACTATTTAGAAAGCATAAAAAAGAAATAACATGTGTTCTTGTCTCACATAAGGATTTTCGATTGAAAAGTCAAAAAATAAATTGCAATTCCCCTTTATATGCGTGGTAGCCTTTAATGGTTGATTGTGAGAATGCTCCAAACATTCACACATCTTTTCTACACCAAAATTCATCTATTTTTATAATTCTTCTTCTTCTCCAGATATTGGCGCACTCTACCTTCCACATTTTTCACCTCATTCAAAGCGTTCCAACTTCAAACTATTCAGCGTATTCGGGAATCGCGGGCTTTCCCTTGACAAATTCCAAAAAAATCCCAGATTTCCAGGACATTTTTCCCATTTAAAATGAATTGTCCATTTTTCAAACATCCACCACTCCCATATTTTTCAACCGATTCAAACCATTCCACATTCCACCGTCCTGGATATTTAAACAACCTTTTTTCCAAGTTCAAAGAAATTCCAGGATTTTCCAGAATTCCTGGTTTTTCAAAGCCCTATTTCCACCCTTTTTTCTGGCGACTACTCCTTCCACATTTTTCAACGCATTTCAACCGTTCCACCGTCCAAACATTCCTCTTAATCAGAACAAAAAACTAAATTTTTCTTTGAACTGGAAAAATTCCCGGTTTTCCAGCAATTCCTTAATACCATTTCTCAAGTCAACATGTTATGACTTCAACATGTGTCGACCGATTTGAAAAATTCCTACACCAACCATTTCAACTCATTCAGACCATTCAAGTTATTTTTTCAAAATTCCCGCTTTTCCCGAAATGTTGAAATTTTGGGGAAATTCCCATTGAAACGAATGGGACATTTTTCAAAATTCCACAACTCCCACATTTTTCATCTGATTCCAACTTCAAAATATTCAGCCTGTTTGGGAATTGTGTGCTCTACTTCAACAATTCTAAAAAAATTCCAGGATTTCAGTTCAACTTCAACATTGGAGCTTTCACAGGCAATTCCTTCAGGAACTGCCTCATCTAGTTGAAATATAATTTCTTACTTCTACAGTAATAGTGCGTACACCAGTGTTTTTCAACCTTTTCTGAGCCAAGGCACATGTTTCATAGAAAAAATGTGGAGGCACACCACTAGAAGAAAACATAAAAAAATTAAACTCCGTATATTGACAATAAAGTCGTTGTCGCAATTGTTGGATATGACTTTGAAGCATAACCAAGCATGCATCACTATAGCTCTTGTCTCAAAACAGGTGTACTGTCACCACCTGTCACATCACACCCTGACTTATTTGGACTTTTTTTCTGTTTTGTGTAGTGTTTTACTTCTTGTCTTGCGCTCCTATTTTGGTGGCTTTTTTTCTTTTTTTGGTATTTTCCTGTAGCAGTTTCATGTCTTCCTTTGAGCGATATTTCCCGCATCTACTTTGTTTTAGCAATCAAGAATATTTCTGTTGTTTTTATCCTTCCTTGTGTGGACATTGTGGATTGTCACGTCATGTTCGGATGTACTTTGTCTTTGCCCCACAGTAAGTCTTTGCTGTCGTCCAGCATTCTGTTTTTGTTTACTTTGTAGACAGTTCAGTTTTACTTTCATTCATACTAGCCGACCATAATTACTCTTCGGAGTTATGGACGGCTAGTAGCGCTTTATAGCAGCAGGCCGGCCTCCAGGGCCCCAAATCCCCCGCCCCCTCTGTTGCGAGTTGTTGTGATTATATTTAACCTTTTTATGTGTGCTATATGCTAAATTAGTTTTTTTCCCTTGGACTCAAGGTCTGGACCTCTCCCGAGGGTCCAGCCTTAGACTGATATTTTTTACTCTTCCCCCATTTCCCAATATCACCTTTTCCCCACCTTTTTTAAGGAGCGCCGTAAATGGCTGCTCCGTTGGTGGTCCCGTCTTGTCTCCCTGTAATGTATGTCTGCTCCTAGTGGGACTGTGCCGAAAATGAAATGTCAGTTCTTATGTGTCTTGTACATGTTAAAGAATGGACAATAATAAAGCATCTTGAATCTTGAATCATAGCCTTCCCTAAGCTTCAATGCCTTTTCTTAGGGGCAATCACCTTTTGTTTATTTTTGGTTTAAGCATTAGATACCTTTTTCCCACATCTACAAAGCAATTAGCTACCGGCTGCCACCTACTGATATGGAAGAGTATTACATGGTTACCAATGTTCCCTCTAATTTTTCATGTGTGTGAGCAAACACACAAACACCCTGAGCATTCAGTGGAATACAGACGTGCACACTGTGGTCATACCAGCAGCACATTTGTCTCAAACCTGACATAACAATTTAAATGTCTTATTATTATAATCAAGTAACAGTAGTCAATTTCAAGAGATTATTTTCTAATATATGTGATTTGGCCCACTTAGATATTGTTTTTTTTTTAAATCAGCTATGCACTATAGTATTTTATGCCTGGGTGGGGGTCCTGCTTTGGAAAGATCGTGTACCCCTTTCAGAGATCACATTTAGTTCCCCATAAAACATTCACATGTTGCATGAGATTAAGTGTTTCTGTCCATAAAATAAATATTTGTATTATGTAGTCATGTAACATCATTTCATGATTAATATCCAAAAAATAACATTTTTAACAAATGACAGTAGAATAAGCACACTGATTGAGGAGTCATAGTAAAACCACCTGAAATTGACACTTTACGTGTAGTGTTGGAGTTGTCCAACTTTTTGTGTGGCCATAAACGCACCAGTGGCTAACTGTAATAGTGTATGTGTTGGTGCAGGTGAGAGAGAACAAGCGGATATAACAGATGACAGAAAGTTGCTTTTGGCTTGGTTTGTACGCTAGACAACGACCATTTTTGATAGATAAAAGTATTTTACACATTGTTTTGGTGTGGTTATGGCCGACAAACAATTTCGCTAAATAAAGGGACCGATGGAATTCCTGTCCTCCTTTAAGTGTCTCCACAGACGTTACAATAATTTAAGTGTTGACAAACATTGTTTTATCTGTTGTGGCCGCCTTTTGTCACCTGTTACTCACAGTTGCATTGCAAAATCATACAAAACAAACTATTTCTTTATTTTGTTTAGAGAGGGATTTTTGCGCGGCATAGATTTGCTGTGCACAGAGGACGCGTGCGCACCTTAGAGGGAGCGTTGATGGTTACTCTGCCGAGCTCTAGACAGCACCGACACTCAACAACAGCACATCATTTGCAGACTGGAATTACTGCTTTGTAAAAAATATTTTTAACCCATACATCCATCCATTTTCTACCGTTTGTCCCTTTTGGGGTCGCTGGAGCCTATCTCAGCTGCATTCGGGCGGAAGGCGGGGTACACCCTGGACAAGTCACCACCTCATCGCAGGGCCAACGCAGATAGACAGACAACATTCACATTTAGGGATGTCCCGATCCGATATTTGGATCGGATCGGCTGCCGATATTTGCCAAAAAATGCGTATCGGCAAGGCATGGGAAAATGCTGATCCAGATCCAGTTTTAAAAAAAACTCCGGTCCGTGTTTTCCAACGCACCGATTTAAATAATACATTCCACTTTTCTGCTGCTCCCTAATTTCCGTTCCGCATTTTCCAGCACACCTTCAACACATCCACAGGTCTGTGAATTCTCACGCAGTTGCTTTTAGCTGCTGGCATTACACGACAGGCGCTTCTCACTCTTTCCTGTGTCTCCCTCTCACAGACAGCGAGCGCACCTTCTTACACACGTCAAATACTGTCGTCACATACGTATACGTCCTCTCCCAGGTAGCAGCATGGCTAACGTTAGCTGTGATGCGAGCGCAGCCGTGCGAGCAACGCTCCCTCTAAGGTGCTCGCCTGTGCAATTGCGCACTGTTTAAGCGTCCTCTGCGCATAGCAAATCTATGCCACGCACAAAATCAAATAAAAAAATAAGCGCATAACAATTTTCGACACACGGACACGACAGAGAAAACAGTTTTCGTCATCATTGTTCAAATATTGTAACGTCTGTCGAGACGCTTATCTCCATTCGGTGCCACACGCCCACACCATCAATATGCCGAGGCAAAAATTTCCACACCAACACCGTATGAAAAAATTTGTGATTTTTTTTAGTTGTGATTTCCTTCTCTGTATGAAAGTTTAAAAGTAGCATATATTAATGCAGTATGAAGAAGAATGTTTTAATGTAGACATGCAAGCCTTGAAAGAAATTTTTGAAAATCAAGACTACATTTCCTGCAAAATGGGTGCATTTCTACCCTATATTTTAACTTTAGATTTATTCTCATATCAAACTCTTTTGGCTGTCTTTTTGACACTTACATCCGGCGCCCCCCTCCACACCCTGGATTATAAATAATGTAAATAATTCAATGTGATTATCTTGTGTGATGACTGTATTATGATGATAGTATATATCTGTATCATGAATCAATTTAAGTGGACCCCGACTTAAACAAGTTGAAAAACTTATTGGGGTGTTACCATTTAGTGGTCAATTGTACGGAATATGTAATTCACTGTGCAACCTACTAATAAAAGTCTCAATCAATCAATCAAAACACACAGAATCATCATACTGCTGTGATTATATGCATCAAGTGTTCATTCAAGGCTAAGGCAAAATATCGAGATATATATCGTGTATCGCAATATGGCCTTAAAATATCGCAATATTAAAAAAAGGCCATATCGCCCAGCCCGAGTTCAATGATGCCATTTCTGTTTGTCATGTATAAATTTTGTCTATTTTGTGTTTATCCTTGAATAAACAGGTCAGTTTCTTGTTACCAACCATTGTGTATTATTCAAACTCCCCTAATTCAGCTGGCTAGTTGTTATCAAGAGTACTAAAACCCTTTTCAACATGATTCTGACAACTAAGTAGGCTAAATAACTTTAAACTTTAATACATGCTTGGATAGGCCATTATCGGTCAGTATCGGTCAGTATCGGTATCGGATCGGAAATGCAAAAACAATATCGGTATCGGAAGTGCAAAAACCTGGATCGGGACATCCCGATTTGCAATGACGTTATAACCATAGACATCTTATATGTAGACGCAGCATTGTCTACTGTGACGCGAGCAATTTGGCCGCCATCTTGAAGTGGTGATGAGGAGCCGACGAGCAGCCTAAACTGACAGTTGACAGGTAGAAAACAAAGATTTTAAACTTCAATATTTGTATGTGAAAATCACAAAGAAATCTTCTGGGGGAGGATGACCCCCCTACAGGGGTTTGGTTTACAAACTTTAAGCCCCACCTAAAACAAAATTCACCAGCCGCCGCTGATTATGATGCATTCTCATTTTAGGCAAAGTAAAAGACAATACTTTTATTAACAGTATAATTGTAACCAAGAATAAGTCTTCAAGTAACAATATTCAAATACTAACATTGTTGGGTAAGACAGAATTGGCTTTTATTCTGAATGCAGTGAAACAGATTGGTGGTTTTAGCTGATATAAAGACTTTCAGGTGTTTATATACGTTTATGTTGAAGTATTTAGCCGACGCTTTTATCCAAAGCGACACACCGTATTTTTCGGACTATAAGTCACAGTTTTTTTCATAGTTTGGCCGGGGGTGCGACTTATACTCAGGAGCGACTTATGTGTGAAATTATTAACACATTAGCGTAAAATATCAAATATTATTATTTATCTCATTCACGTAAGAGACTAGACGTATAAGATTTCATGGGATTTAGCGATTAGGAGTGACAGATTGTTTGGTAAACGTATAGCATGTTCTATATGTTATAGTTATTTGATAGGTTGATTGGTAACACTAAATTGGCCCTAGTGTGAGAATGTGAATCACATTCTCACACTAGGGCCAATTTAGTGTTACCAATCAACCTATCCCCAGGTGCATGTCTTTGGAGGTGGGAGGAAGCCGGAGTACCCGGAGGGAACCCACGCAGTCACGGGGAGAACATGCAAACTCCACACATAAAGATCCCGAGCGCAGGATCGAACCCAGGACTACTCAGGACCTTCGTATTGTGAGGCACATGCACTAACCCCTGTGCTGCCCATTTTTAACCCAAATAGGTGAAATTAGACAATCTCCCACGGCACACCAGACTGTGTCTCAGTGGTTGAAAAACACTGGCGTACACCATGGCGGTTGGATTAACTTTCGGTTTCGTTCCGTATAACGCAGCTTAACATCAAAGTAAAACAGACTTTGTCTCAACCGCCATCGCACTCCCGCTGAACTGTGACGTAACAGCTCGCATCAATGAGTTAGCGGCGGCTGCTACAACTACACACAGCAGCGGGGACGTACCTTTGCAAACAACACCGACATATTGTCTCCCAACATTTGCGACGTTAGCAAAGCATGCGCCTGTAGCCGAAACACGTTGCAACAAACTCCCAAGTTGACAAATGTTCAAAAGGTGCAATTCCCACCAAGACCGACTGCATGTTGAAAGTTTCCAAAGTGGGTGGATGATGAGAGTGTGCTATTATAAAACTCTCAGTGTTGCTAACTCATCATGTACTTACCTTACGTTAGCCTTAGCATGTGCTAGCTCACAAGCTAGCCTGTTAACTGAACCCGAAAGCGGCGAGGTGTGCTCAAACGGGCCGCTAGTATCGCCCCAGGGCCCGGTTCTCCACACGTAAATGCACTTATATACCCCGAGTGGTTCACAACAGAAGTAAATAAGAGCTGGCATCGTTGCAACAACACCGTTTCAAAATGGCTACCTTAGCAGCATGCTAGCGAGCTAACTTGCAATGTTGTGTGACAATACCACCTACTTTCTCCGGAGCCCAGCAAGCTTTTGACGGACTCGAGGGCACACCGAGTCTTCCCGTGAGGATGAGACGACGCCGCGGTGTGAGTAGAATGTCCCCGGCGGTGTTGCTGAAGGTGTTTGTTTGGCTTTTCCGTGGCTCGCCACTGGCGCTGCTGGCACCTTAGGGATTCGAACGGACTCAGTGATGCTGCGTTCAAGACGTCACGTCATTATGCAACTCGGGACGGTTCGGCTCTGTTAGGTAAACTGGCAAATCGTTAAAAATTAGATTTTTTTTAAAATCACTGTCCAGTACAACTTCAATAATTCGATTTTAACACTAATAATGGTAGCAAAAGTTTTAATTTGAACACTTTATGAATAGGGTAGCGATATTAAACAACGTGAACATGCGTACTCTTGAATGCAACTTTTTTTTAATGCCACGGGCAGACGCTACCATAGACATGTTCTAAGGGTACGCAGCATGGAGCGCTACTGCCTACTGGCGCTGACGAGACGCGGGGCCGCCATCTTGGAGTGGTGATCAGTGCAATTCATTTGGCAGTAGCAATGAACTGTCAGCGCATTTCATTCATCTTACCTCGCTGAATTGGGACCAAGTCATTGTTTTGCAAGTCACAAGTAAGTCTCAAGTCTTTGCCCTCAAGTCTCGAGTCAAGACAGTCAAGTCCCGAGTCAAGTCCAAAGTCAAAACTGCAAAGTCTCAAGTCAAGTCCCAAATCCTGCATTTTGAGTTTCGAGTCCATTCAAGTCCTTTTAACCGCAGACTAATATATTTAAACAGATTGTGTATGCTTTTAAAACGCTGTATTTATTTATTAATACAAACCCCGTTTCCATACGAGTTGGGAAATTGTGTTAGATGTAAATATAAACGGAATACAATGATTTGCAAATCCTTTTCAACCCATATTCAATTGAATGCACTACAAAGACAACATATTTGATGATCAAACTCATAAACTTTATTTTTTTTGCAAATAATAAACAACTTAGAATTTCATGGCTGCAACACGTGCCAAAGTAGTTGTGAAAGGGCATGTTCACCACTGTGTTACATGGCCTTTCCTTTTAACAACACTCAGTAAACGTTTGGGAACTGAGGAGACACATTTTTGAAGCTTCTCAGGTGGAATTCTTTCCCATTCTTGCTTGATGTACAGCTTAAGTTGTTCAACAGTCCGGGGGTCTCCGTTGTGCTATTTTAGGCTTCATAATGCGCCACACAGTTTCAATGGGAGACAGGTCTGGACTACAGGCAGGCCAGTCTAGTACCCGCACTCTTTTACTATGAAGCCACGTTGATGTAACACGTGGCTTGGCATTGTCTCGCTGAAATAAGCAGGGGCGTCCATGGTAACGTTGCTTGGATGGCAACATATGTTGCTCCAAAAGCTGTATGTACCTTTCAGCATTAATGGCGCCTTCACAGATGTGTAAGTTACCCATGTCTTGGGCACTAATACACCCCCATACCATCACACATGCTGGCTTTTCAACTTTGCGCCTATAACAATCCAGATGGTTCTTTTCCTTTTTGGTCCGGAGGACACGACGTCCACAGTTTCCAAAAACAATTTGAAATGTGGACTCGTCAGACCACAGAACACTTTTCCACTTTGTATCAGTCCATCTTAGATGAGCTCAGGCCCAGCGAAGCCGATGGCGTTTCTGGGTGTTGTTGATAAACGGTTTTCGCCTTGTATAGGAGAGTTTTAACTTGCACTTACAGATGTAGCGACCAACTGTAGTTACTGACAGTGGGTTTCTGAAGTGTTCCTGAGCCCATGTGGTGATATCCTTTACACATTGATGTCGCTTGTTGATGCAGTACAGCCTGAGGGATCGAAGGTCACGGGCTTAGCTGCTTACGTGCAGTGATTTCTCCAGATTCTCTGAACCCTTTGATGATATTACGGACCGTGAAATCCTTAAATTCCTTGCAATAGCTGGTTGAGAAAGGTTTTTCTTAAACTGTTCAACAATTTGCTCACACATTTGTTGACAAAGTGGTGACCCTCGCCCCATCCTTGTTTGTGAATGACTGAGCATTTCATGGATTCTACTTTTATACCCAATCATGGCACCCACCTGTTCCCAATTTGCCTGTTCACCTGTGGGATGTTCCAAATAAGTGTTTGATGAGCATTCCTCAACTTTATCTGTATTTATTGCCACCTTTCCCAACTTCTTTGTCACGTGTTGCTGGCATCAAATTCTAAAGTTAATGATTATTTTCAAAAAAAAAAATGTTTATGAGTTTGAACATCAAATATGTTGTCTTTGTAGCATATTCAACTGAATATGGGTTGAAAAGGATTTGGAAATCATTGTATTCTGTTTATATTTACATCTAACCCAATTTCCCAACTCATATGGAAACGGGGTTTGTAGATGATATCTGCCTATTACCTGACACCTTCTATGTCAGCTACTTCTCTTTGTTTTTAATGTATATTTTCTATTTTCTGCTGGATCTACTCTCTATTTTATGCTGCTGCTGTCACATATACTGTAGTATTGTACATGGTAATTGTTATATATTGTATATATGTTATAGACATAATATATCTGTATATATAATATACTGTACACATATTATGTATATAGTCGTATATATGTTATATTTTATATCGCTATATTTAGTCTATTTATACCTGCATTGTCCTTTCCATCCTTACACTTTCCATCATTGTAACTGAGCTACTGTGTTGAACAATTTCCCTTGTGGATCATTAAAGTTTGTCTAAGTTTAGGTCTAAAACAAGTGCATTTGAAATTGCAGGGGAAAAAAATAGTGCTGACATTGCACTTCATAATAGCACTATTAATCAGTCATTTTAAACATTTAACTCATTCCTTTACAGAATGAACACATTTGAAAAAACAAGTGCAACTGTACTTATTTGCACAAAAGTGTTAACATTGTATTTCCATGGCATATTGCATTGTAACTAGTTCCACAGCAATTTCTATCCTGTTCTTACCTTATCTCGTTGATCTCATCTCATACTGTATGTGTGTTGATGTGTGCGTACACATGAAAAACATAAATACATGAACATAACAATGAACAGAGTTGTACTTTTTAGATGCCAGGGCCCTATGCAATATGTACACATTCTTAATATAGTATACATTTAAACTGACCTTTATTTGACTATGTTTGCCTTTTTGTAGGTGGCTAAAATATGTGGTGCTTCTGACCGCCGTCTAACGTTGCGTTACTGTGTGTGATACATGGACTAACGTAACGTTATGTGAAGGTACCGCATGCAACCCTGCTTAAAAAAAATCACTTGACAAAAAGTATGAATAAGGTAGCGAACTGCAGTGGACGCAACAGATTGCCGTGTTTGCAATGACGTTATAACCATAGACATCTTATAAGTAGACGCAGCATTGGCTGCTGTGACGCGAGCAATTTGGCCGCCATCTTGAAGTGGTGATGAGGAGCCGACGAGCAGCCTAAACTGACAGTTGACAGGTAGAAAACAAAGATGTTAAACTTCAATATTTGTATGTGAAAATCACAAAGAAATCTTCTGGGGGAGGATGACCCCCCTACAGGGGTTTGGTTTACAAACTTTCAGCCCCACCTAGAACAAAATTCATCAGCCGCCACTGATTATGATGCATTCTCATTTTAGGCAAAGTAAAAGACAATACTTTTATTAACAGTATAATTGTAACCAGGAATAAGTCTTCAAGTAACAATATTCAAATACTAACATTGTTGGGTAAGACAGAATTGGCTTTTATTCTGAATGCAGTGAAACAGATTGGTGGTTTTAGCTGATATAAAGACTTTCAGGTGTTTATATATGTTTATGTTGAAGTATTTGGCCGACGCTTTTATCCAAAGCGACATACCGTATTTTTCGGACTATAAGTTGCAGTTTTTTTCATAGTTTGGCCGGGGGTGCGACTTATACTCAGGGGTGCGACTTATACTCAGGAGCGACTTATGTGTGAAATTATTAACACATTACCGAAAAATATCAAATAATATTATTTAACTCATTCACGTAAGAGACTAGACATATAAGATTTTCATGGGATTTAGCGATTAGGAGTTTGGTAAACGTATAGCATGTTCTATATGTTATAGTTATTTGAATGACTCTTACCATAATATGTTACGCTAACATACCAGTTGGTTATTTATGCCTCATATAACGTACACTTATTCAGCCTGTTGTTCACTATTCTTTATTTATTTTAAATTGCCTTTCAAATGTCTATTCTTGGTGTTGGCTTTTATCAAATAAATTTCCCCCAAAAATGCGACTTATATATGTTTTTTCTCTTCTTTATTATGCATTTTCGGCAGGTGCGACTTATACTCCGGTGCGACTTATACTCCGAAAAATACGGTACATAAAAAATACATATAAAACAATCACTGTAAACATGATCATTTAAGGGAAGAATGTAATACAAAATATCAATACAAAGTGTCAAGACAGAATAAACTCTCTTAGATACAGTCTATAACAGTGGTTCTCAAATGGGGGTACGCGTACCCCTGGGGGTACTTGAAGGTATGCCAAGGGGTACGTGAGATTTTTTTTTAAATATTCTAAAAAATAGCAACAATTCAAAAATCCTTTATAAATATAAATAAAAACCTATCTTTTTTTCCAAATAGTTCAAGAAAGACCACTACAAATGAGCAATATTTTGCACTGTTATACAATTTAATAAATCAGAAACTGATGACATAGTGCTGTATTTTACTTCTTTATCTCTTTTTTTCAACCAAAAATGCTTTGCTCTGATTAGGGGGTACTTGAATTTTAAAAAAAATCACAGGGGGTACATCACTGAAAAAAGGTCGAGAACCACTGGTCTATAAGATATATAGATATCTAATGTATTCATACATTGTTTATGTAGCATGTATATATAACCTAATCATATTGTTTCTTCAATTTAAAAATAGCTGACCATTTTGTCCCCCTTCTCTGGGATTATATTCCCAGTTTTGATCTGGGACGTCTCGTCATTTATAGCATATAAGAATATTCTATTACTGTTAAGCAAACTATGAATAATAAAACATGTGTCATTTATCATAGCTACACGTATGACAAAAAAGCGCGTGAAAATCAGTGGTATTCAGCGAGGTAAGATGAATTAAATTGCGCTGACTGTTCATTGCTCCTGCCAAAATGAATTGCACTGAGTGGAGCGGATCACCACTCCAAGATGGCGGCCCCGCGTCTCGTCAGCGCCAGTAGGCAGTAGCGCTCCATGCTAGGCGAAAATGTCAGTTTGAAGTGTTTGAGAGGACCCAGGCATTTAATCGATGCCCGATCAAATGAGCAAGATGGCGACCAACGACCCCCGATAAAGCCAGAGAACGTCAACATTGAAGCGCTGAGGTGTAAGCGCGGAGTTTGACAAGCTGTTGAAGACAAAAAGAAGGTATTTTTCCATCCATGCGGGTCAATGTGGACATTAATGAAGGATCGCTCGATATTGCGTCATGTTTTGGGCTTAGTTAGCTCGCTGAATAGGAGTAAGTAGACTGCAACAAGGCCTGACAAAATAAAAGGACTAGATTTGTGTAGAAAATACTACAAACTAGTGAAGTGATGCGTCCATGCAGATTGTTCACTTCACTTGATTAGTGTCGATTTGTATATCCACAAATTAACAGGACTTTTTAAAATGAGAAATTAGTATTTTATTCTGAAAACGAACATTATTCAACTTGCAACTTTTAAATTAAACATGTTGCAGAATCCCTAAAAAAGGTTCTAACTTGCAGAGCTAACTTTTGTAACGTGGTGGTACCGGAAGTCCTGAAAAGTTGAAATCAGACCGTGGAGGAATTGCGGATATATTTGAGTGAATGCTCCAAAGCATGTTTTTATTATTAGGGCCCGCATGGCCCATTGTATAATTATTATTATTATTATTCTCCACATTTTGGCGCGCTCTACCTTCCATTTTTCACCTCATTCAAACCATTCCAACTTCAAACTGTTAAGCATATTCGAGAACTGCAGGCTTTCCCTTGACAAATCCCAAAAATTCCCAGATTTCCTGGGACATTTTTCACATTCAAAATTAATTATCTATTGTTTAAACTTCCACCATTTCCACATTTTTCAACCTATTCAAACCATCAACACATTCCACTCATTCTGGACATTCTAATTATTATTTTTCCAAGTTCAAAAAAATTCCAGGAATTCAGGAAAACCCTTTTTTCTGGCGACTACTCCTTCCACATTTTTCAACCCACTTCAAGCGTTCCACCGTCCAAACATTCCTCTTAATCAGGACAAAAAAAACAAGTTGTTTAAAAAAAAAAAAGAAGGGAATTCCTGGAATTTTTTTGAACTTGGAAAAATAATAATTTTAATGTCAAGAATGAGTGGAATGTGTTGATGGTTTGAATCGGTTGAAAAATGTGGAAATGTTGGAAGTTTAAAAAATGGATAATTCATTTTGAATGGGGAAAATGTCCCTGAAAACTGGGAATTCTTGGAAATCCGGGATTTTTTTTTTTAAATGTTGAAGGAGAGCACACAATTCTTGAATATTTTGAAGTTGGAACGGTTTGAATCGGATAAAAATGTGGGAGTTGTGGAACTTTGAAGAATGTTCTATTCATTTCAATGGGAACTGCTGGAAAAGCGGGAATTTTTTTGGGAAAATGGTACAAGGCTTGAATGCTCTGAATGAGTTGGTGTTGAACTTTTTGTAATTGGTCGAGAAATGTTGAAGTAGTAAACTTTTTTATTGAGAAATTGTATTAAGGAATTTCGGAAAAACCGGGAATTTTTCCAGTTAAAAAAACAACTTGTTTTTTTGTCCTGATTAAGAGGAATGTTTGGACGGTGGAACGGTTGAAGTGGGTTAAAAATGTGGAAGGAGTAGTCGACAGAAAAGAAGAGTTAAAAAAGAAAGGGGAATTCCTGGAATTTTTTTGAACTTGGAAAAATAATAATTTTAATGTCAAGAATGAGTGGAATGTGTTGATGGAAATCCGGGAATTTTTTTTTTTTTTTTTTAATTGTTGAAGGAGAGCACACAATTCCTGAATATTTTGAAGTTGGAACGGTTTGAATCGGATAAAAAATGTGGGAGTTTTTTTAACTGGAAAAATTCCCGGTTTTCCCGAAATTCCTGGAATTCCTTAATACAATTTCTCAATAAAAAATGTTTCTACTTCTACATTTCTCGACCATTTACAAAAGTTCCAACACCAACTCATTCAGAACATTCAAGTCTTACCATTTTGCAAAAAAATTCCCGCTTTTCCAGCAATTCCCATTGAAATGAATAGAACATTCTTCAAAGTTCCACAACTCCCACATTTTTTTATCCGATTCAAACCGTTCCAACTTCAAAATATTCAGGAATTGTGTGCTCTCCTTCAACAATTAAAAAAAAAAAAAAAAAATTCCCGGATTTCCATCAACACATTCCACTCATTCTTGACATTAAAATTATTATTTTTCCAAGTTAAAAAAAATTCCAGGAATTCCCCTTTCTTTTTTAACTCTTTTTTTCTGTCGACTACTCCTTCCACATTTTTCAACCCACTTCAACCGTTCCACCGTCCTAACATTCCTCTTAATCAGGACAAAAAAACAAAGTTGTTTTTTGAACGGGAAAAATTCCCTATTTTCCCGAAATGCCTTAATACAATTTATCAATTAAAAATGTTACTACTTCAACATTTCTCGACCAATTACAAAAAGTCCAACACCAACTCATTCAGAGCATTCAAGCCTTGTACCATTTTCCAAAAAAATTCCCGCTTTTCCAGCAGTTCCCATTGAAATGAATAGAACATTCTTCAAAGTTCCACAACTCCCACATTTTTTATCCGATTCAAACCGTTCCAACTTCAAAATATTCAGGAATTGTGTGCTCTCCTTCAACAATAAAAAAAAAAAAAAGAAAAATTCCCGGATTTCCATCAACACATTCCACTCATTCTTGACATTAAAATTATTATTTTTCCAAGTTCAAAAAAATTCCAGGAATTCCCCTTTCTTTTTTAACTCTTTTTTTCTGTCGACTACTCCTTCCACATTTTTCAACCCACTTCAACCGTTCCACCGTCCAAACATTCCTCTTAATCAGGACAAAAAAACAAGTTGTTTTTTTAACTGGATAAATTCCCGGTTTTTCCGAATTTCCTTAATACAATTTCTCAATAAAAAAGTTTACTACTTCAACATTTCTCGACCAATTACAAAAAGTTCAACACCAACTCATTCAGAGCATTCAAGCCTTGTACCATTTTCCAAAAAAATTCCCGCTTTTCCAGCAGTTCCCATTGAAATGAATAGAACATTCTTCAAAGTTCCACAACTCCCACATTTTTTATCCGATTCAAACCGTTCCAACTTCAAAATATTCAAGAATTGTGTGCTCTCCAACAATTTAAAAAAAAATTCCCGCTTTTCCAGCAGTTCCCATTGAAATGAATAGAACATTCTTCAAAGTTCCACAACTCCCACATTTATTATCCGATTCAAACCGTTCCAACTTCAAAATATTCAGGAATCGTGTGGTCTCCTTCAACAATTTTTAAAAAAAATTCCTGGATTTCCAAGAATTCCCAGTTTTCAGGGACATTTTCCCCATTCAAAATGAATTATCCATTTTTTAAACTTGCACCATTTCCACATTTTTCAACCTATTCAAACCATCAGTACATTCCACTCATTCTTGACATTGATTATTTTTCCAAGTTAAAAACAATTCCAGGAATTCACTTTAAAAAAAAAAAAAAACTCTTTTTTTCTGTCGACTACTCCTTCCACATTTTTCAACCCACTTCAACTGTCCCACCGTCCAAACATTCCTCTTAATCAGGACAAAAAAGATTTAAAAAAAGTTGTTTTTTGAACTGGAAAAATTCCCTATTTTCCCGAAATTCCTTAATACAATTTCTCAATTAAAAATGTTACTACTTCAACATTTCTCCACCGATTTGAAAAATTCCAACACCAACTCATTCAGAACATTCAAGCCTTTTACCATTTTTCCCAAAAAAAATTCCCGCTTTTCCAGAAATCCCCATTGAAATGAATAGAACATTCTTCAAAGTTCCACAACTCCCACATTTTTTATCCGATTCAAACCGTTCCAACTTCAAAATATTCAGGAATTTTGTGCTCTCCTTCAAAAATAAATTCCCGGTTTTCCAATAATTCCCAGTTTTATGGGACATTATCCCCATTCAAAATGAATTATCCATTTTTTAAACTTCCACCATTTTCACATTTCCAACCTATTCAGACTATTCCACCTTCAACACATTCCACTCATCCAACTAACACTTTCCCAAGTTCCAAACCAAATTCCGTTTTTCCTGGAAACTCGAACTCTTCCAATTTTCAAACTATTCTTCCATTCATACTACATTCTGTCAGCATTTCACTTCAACTTCAGCATTGGAGCGTTCAACGAGATGAGGAATTGCCTCATCTAGTCACGTATGGCTCCTTTAAATTGAGTGTCAACAAATGAAGCCCATCACGTAAGTCTAATGAAGTATGTTTTTTCTTTAGATCAGACATGTTGGGACTGGCAGCTGGCAGATATCTCATTGGTGGGGTAAGTCCAGGAGAAAAGTGAGTGTGATTACCAGTGAGGTGTGATGAGAACCTGAGTGGTGTGTTTGCAGCGTGCAACATGGAGATGCCTTCAAGCTGCAGCTTTGAAGACAAGTGCTCCGGTGTGGTCTGCACCCAGATCTGTCAGCTGGGCCACTTCACGTCTCTGCCATTCAGACACCAAGGGTTCCAGTTTGAGGACCATCACGCAGGCTCCAAAACCCGCCCTGTACCTCGGTTTCTCCACGCTGGTGCCCTTCGTGGCTGCCCCCGTCCTCATGGCGACGACTCAGTCCTTCTACCCGGAGGTGGCGTACGCCCAACTGGTGTACAGCGCTTGCATCGTCTCCTTCCTGGGGGGCGCCCGCTGGGGTTTCGCCATACCGGATGGAAGTCCTGCTCGGCCGGACTGGAAGAACCTGGGCAACAGCGTGGTTCCGTCGCTCTTGGCCTGGCTGGCGCTGCTCTGCAGCCACAATGTGGCGGCGGGGGTCCCGGTCCTTCTCCTGGGGTTAGGTCTGTCTCTGTACTATGACCTGAGACTGCTCCCCGGCTACCCCGCCTGGTTCAAAGCCATGAGGCGTGTCCTCACGCTGGTGGCCGCCTTCTCGCTGGTGGCCACGCTGATGCTGAAGAAGTTCTGCGCTGAGAAAAAGCTCCAAAGTTCGTGAGTCACCTCGACTTAATAAAATGTACCATTAGTCCTCAGGAGCGGCCTTTTTATTTATATATTTATTCATTCATTTGATAGGGAAATCATAATACAGGTACTGTAAAAAAAAATAAAAAAATATACATATAAATATATACTATATTTTCCGGACTATAAGGAGCACTAAAATCCTTTTTTTCCCTCAATAGTCGACAGTGCGCCTTATAACCTGGTGCTCGGAATAATTCTGGTTGCGCTTACTAACCTCGAAGCTATTTTATTTGGTACATGGTGTAATGATAAGTGTGACCAGTAGATGGCAGTCACACATAAGAGGTAGGCGTCGGCTGCACTATGATGGCAACGTGACTCAAGTAAACAACACCAACATTTTATATGTTCCATTGAAAATATAGAACATTACACACGGCACTCAAAAATCTATCAAAATGTTTTAGTCTGACTTTGGTAAGCTATGAAGCCACACCGCTTCATGGATTGTACTGTGCTTCAACATAGGAGTATTATTATTCTGTGTGTATAAGTAAAAAAAAAAAAAAAAAAAAAAATATTATTATTATTTTTTTTTTTTAATTTTAAATTTTAAAATTTTAAAAAATTAAAAATTAAATTTTTTTTACAAAAATTAATTTTTTCCCCCAAAAAGTAAAAATAAAATTTAAAATAAAAAAAAAAAGTGTTTTAAGTTAAAACATGATTTTCAAGGTAAAAAATGATTTTCAAGGTAAAAAATTTTTTTTCAAGGTACATTTTTTTTTTCAAGGTTAAAAATGATTTTCAAGGTAAACAAATGATTTTCAAGGTAAAAAAAAAATTTCAAGGTACATTTTTTTTTTCAAGGTAAAACATTTTTTTTCAAGGTAAAAAATCATTTTCAAGGTAAAAAAAAGTTTTCAAGGTAAAATTTTTTTTTCAAGGGTAAAAATGATTTTCAAGGTAAAAAATTATTTTCAAATTTTTTTAACTTTTTAAAAATGTTTTTAAATGTATTTTATTTTATTTTAATTTTTTTTAACTTTTTAAAATTTTTTTAAAACAATTTTAAATTTTTTTTAAAACAATTTTAAACAATTTTAACAATTAACATTTTTTTTTAGGGTTAGGGTTAGGGTAAGAAAGTTTACAAAAGCAACCTTTCTTACCTTCTGGTACCTGCTGATCTGTATTTGGGATCTGCATAAATCCTGAATAATTGCGCGCCTCCACCTTTGTAGTCCGTGTAGTCTTCTTTTTCTCTATCTTGTTGTTATGTGACATTCATCCTCCACTGTTGCCATTTCTAATATAAAGTAGTGTAAAGTTCTTACTTATATCTGTCAGTAAACTCACCATGAAAGCACTAAAACATACCGGTGTAGTGACTTTACATTATTCACCCAAGGAACTTTAGTTATTAGAGAGTTTCGGTCGGACGTTTTTTCACGGGACACATTTCGGGCGTTGTTGTTGCACTAGTGAGCCACGGATGAGGAGATGCTGCTCCATTATTGATTGAAGTAAAGTGTGAATGTCATTAAAACAGTTAGCGCCATCTTTTGACACTTCTTCCACCCACCGCTACAACAAATATGACGGGGAGAAGACGCTGTCCAAGTGGAGGCACGTAAATAAGACCCGCCCACAAAACGGCAAAGAACCACCATTACATGTTATGTAGACCACAAGGAAGTATTTTACATTTAGAAAAAAAAATCATAATAATAATAATATGACCCCTTTAATGCGCCTTATATTTTGCTGCACCTAATATTTGAAAAAAGATCAAAATTAGACCATTCTTCGGCAGTGCGCCTTATAATCCGGTGCGCCCTATGGTCCGTAGAATACAGTGTATATATATTTTTTTGATCCGCCTTTTAAAAAAATAAAAAAAGGAAATCATAACAGGCACTGAGAAACAACCCCCCCCCAAATAAAAATAATAAATAAATACATTTTTTTTTTTTTTGATCCGCCTTTTAAAAAAACAACAACATTTATTTATTCATTTGATGGGGAAATTTTAATACAGGTACTGAGAAACAGACCCCCCCCCCCTGGAAAAAATAATAATATATATACCGGTATAGATATATATTCTTTTGATCCGCCTTTAAAAAAAAAAAAAAATCATTTATTTATTCACTTGATAGGGAAATCATAATACAGATACGGAGAAACAGACACCCCCTCCCAAAAAAACTAATAAAAAAACAAATACAAAAGAAAAAATGTATTGGTTTTTTTTTGAGCCGCCTTTTTTCTTTTTATATCATATTTATTTATTTATTTATTTGATAGGGAAATCATAATACAGATACTGAGAAACAGACACCCCCCCCAAAAAATAGAAAAAAAATAAACTTTTTTTTTTACATTTTAATAAAAGAGCAAACAGATGGAATTTCATGAAAACAAGTTACAAAGTTGACTCTAATAACAGTTTTTTTAATTGTCATTGCTCAAAAAAAATATAATAAATCACAATCAATGTAGTTATGAATTATTGACATATTCAAAGCGCCAATCACTTCACATCAAATATTCCACTTTGAAATATTTTTTGTGAAAAATATTGCGTATATAGTGTTTGAAAAAACAGTGTTTTCTTTAACAAAAAGGGTATTGAACATCCATCCCTCCATTTTCTACCGCTTACTCCCTTCGCGGTCGCGGGGGGTTGCTGGAGCCTATCTCAGCTACAATCGGGCGGAGGGCGGGGTGGTATTAAACATAAAAAAGTAAAATAAAATTAGACTTTCTATCGACAGAAAGATTTGAAGTTGATCTAGAGAGATTTAAGAATTGAAACAAATAAAACTAATATATGACTTATTTTCAACTTTTTTATGACTGTGACCTTGCTGGGCCCCCGAGTTCTCAAGGTTAAAAAAAAAAAAGTATATATATATATATAAATAAAAGTTCACCGTTGTGCATTCACGCACAGCATAAAAGGTTTGTGGACAAAATGAGACAAAGGAGTGGCATTAAAAAAAAACGTCCTTCCGTGGCAGCGCATGTTAACAAACTATGGTGAGTTCAAGGACCGCTGAAATTAGTAGGACAAAACGGCGCTCGCCAAATCCTCTCATCAGTGAGGCATGTTTAATATAAATATTTCCAACAATAAGGAAGGTTTGTGTCATGTTTGTCCTCCAATAGAAACCATATTCAAACTAAATATATATTTTTTCCCCTAAACTTTTTCCATTTTCATACATTTTTGAAAAAGCTCCAGGGAAGGGAAGAAATGACTTGAGCGGGAAGGAAGTGTATAAATACCCTGTGGCACAGGTAAGGTGCGGATTCCAGTTTCCACGCAGGACTGATCCAGGTGGTCAGAGCACGGCCAGCCCTCCGTCACAGCGACTGGTGATCATGTTGCCCACCTCCGTCCAGGTGTCCAGGTGAGGGTCGTAGATCTCCACACAGTCCACAGTCACCGGGGCGGAGAAGTCCCTGCTGGCCGCTCTTCCTCCGACGGCGTAAAGCAGCCCGTTCACTACCGACACGGACACACCTGCGCGTGGGTTGGACATTGGGGCCACCTGGAACCACTTCTCCTGGGAACACAAAGGTGTGGACCATTCACTCACCTGCTTGTCAGACGGTATATAAGCGTTGGGAAATGAGTTATTTACACAGAAATAATTAGTAAATGTTTATTTACATACCTTGATTGTGTCCAAATAAAGCAATGTAGTATCTGTTAGTCTGCAAAACAACATGTTTCCCCCGCCCAATTTGGTGGAAGATTACCGTATTTTCTAGACTACAAAGCGTACCGGTATATAAGCCATACCCACTAAATTTTACGAGAAAAGCCTTTTTCCATATATTAGCCGCACCGACTATATATAGTCGCAGATATATACGTTGGGAAATGAGTTATTTACACAGAAATAATTAGTAAATGTTTATTTACATACCTTGATCGTTTCCAAATAAAGCAATGTAGTATCTGTTAGTCTACAAAATAACATGTTTTCCGCCCCCCATTTGGTGGAAGATTACCGTATTTTCCAGACTACAAAGCGCACCGTTATATAAGCCACAGCCACTAAATTTGACAAGGAAAACTTTTTTCCCATATATTAGCCGCACCGTAAGTAACTATAAGTCGCAGATTATGATGAATTGTTGATGTAAAGGGGAATATATAAATATCATCAGTCCTTATCCAAGTGAGAGCAGACATTGTACAGTAAGTGATTGTTTCATCATGTTTGTATATCTTGTTTAGCCCTTAGCAATAGTGCTACATGATGCTTAGTGTTTCGCACTCAGCCTCTAAAAACTTGTAGATCATCCTCCTTATATTCAGGCTCAAAAATAGCAGTTTCTGGATCATCATTTGTCCCAAAGTAGTCTTTGTTGTCTCTCATCAAGTCTGCCATGATTAGTAGTCTTCTTGTTAAAGGAAATAGTGAACATCGTAATGCTTCAAATGAACAAAATATATAAATATTACTTGCTGTGTTACTACATGACATATATACTTACATCATGTATATATTACATGTTATCATGAATGTTACTACATGACATATATACTTACATCATGTATATATTACATGTTATTATGAATGTTACTACATGACATATATACTTACATCATGTATATATTACATGTTATTATGAATGTTACTACATGACATATATACTTACATCATGTATATATTACATGTTATCATGAATGTTACTACATGACATATATACTTACATCATGTATATATTACATGTTATTATGAATGTTACTACATGACATATACCGGTATACTTACATCATGTATATATTACATGTTATTATGAATGTTACTACATGACATATATACTTACATCATGTATATATTACATGTTATTATGAATGTTACTACATGACATATATACTTACATCATGTATATATTACATGTTATTATGAATGTTACTACATGACATATATACTTACATCATGTATATATTACATGTTATCATGAATGTTACTACATGACATATATACTTACATCATGTATATATTACATGTTATCATGAATGTTACTACATGACATATATACTTACATCATGTATATATTACATGTTATTATGAATGTTACTACATGACATATATACTTACATCATGTATATATTACATGTTATTATGAATGTTACTACATGACATATATACTTACATCATGTATATATTACATGTTATCATGAATGTTACTACATGACATATATACTTACATCATGTATATATTACATGTTATTATGAATGTTACTACATGACATATACCGGTATACTTACATCATGTATATATTACATGTTATTATGAATGTTACTACATGACATATATACTTACATCATGTATATATTACATGTTATTATGAATGTTACTACATGACATATATACTTACATCATGTATATATTACATGTTATTATGAATGTTACTACATGACATATATACTTACATCATGTATATATTACATGTTATCATGAATGTTACTACATGACATATATACTTACATCATGTATATATTACATGTTATTATGAATGTTACTACATGACATATACCGGTATACTTACATCATGTATATATTACATGTTATTATGAATGTTACTACATGACATATATACTTACATCATGTATATATTACATGTTATCATGAATGTTACTACATGACATATATACTTACATCATGTATATATTACATGTTATTATGAATGTTACTACATGACATATATACTTACATCATGTATATATTACATGTTATTATGAATGTTACTACATGACATATATACTTACATCATGTATATATTACATGTTATCATGAATGTTACTACATGACATATATACTTACATCATGTATATATTACATGTTATCATGAATGTTACTACATGACATATATACTTACATCATGTATATATTACATGTTATTATGAATGTTACTACATGACATATATACTTACATCATGTATATATTACATATTATCATGAATGTTACTACATGACATATATACTTACATCATGTATACATTACATATTATCATGAATGTTACTACATGACATATATACTTACATCATGTATATATTACATGTTATTATGAATGTTACTACATGACATATATACTTACATCATGTATATATTACATGTTATTATGAATGTTACTACATGACATATATACTTACATCATGTATATATTACATGTTATTAAGAATGTTACTACATGACATATATACTTACATCATGTATATATTACATGTTATTATGAATGTTACTACATGACATATATACTTATAGCGTGTATTTAAAACCTTGATGGATGTTTTTTTAAAGCACTTGATAGGCAGAATAGAGCAAATTCCATTAGCTCCATTCTTAGCTGACTTTTGCTAGTGTTAATTTATGATTTAGAATGCATAAAAGAAGAAAAACCTATGTTATTTTAAATAAGGATTGTGAGTGATAGACACAATTGCAATAAAGGTGCAGTTCCCCTTTAAATCCGACTCCATCTTGGACCGGTCACCACTTAATTCCGGGTGATAGTTGGGAATTGATCCCAACTTGGTGAAGCACGTACAAATAAAGGTTGTTTACCTCCTCTGGACAGTACTTCTCCACGGTCTCCAAAGCCCCCTGGGACTGGTTCCAGCCGCCCACTGCGTAAATGCAGTTGTTGAGGCAGGCCACGCCCACGTAGGCCCGGCGTGTGACCATGACAGGCAAGGCGCTCCACCGGCGGCTGATAGGATCGTAGGTCTCTGTGGAGCGCAGCTCCCTGCTTTCCTCGCTGATTCCCCCGACCACGTAGATGAGACCTGCAGGGAGGCCAGGACACGGTGGGTGACACGGCCAGAGACACGTGGGGGGCAACGGAGGCGGCACCTTGCAGCTCGCAGCAACCAAAGTAATAGCGGGGAGACATCATGTAGCCGATGACCTCCCACTTGTTGTCCTCGGGGTCGTAACGTTCCATCGTCTTGCCGATCTCAGAGCCGATCCAGCCGCCTGGTGGGCATAAAATGGCATGGTTTTACCCTGTGCAGGGTCAAAGGGGCGCTGAAGCCTACCACACTTGAGAGTTACATGAATTTGAGTTCCTAGTGCTTTCAAATTCGTCTTAAACACCAGGCGGACCTCTGAATGCTACACATTTGCTGGTATGTTGATTTAACATTGTAAATTTGGTTAATTTCCTAACCAATATTCTACAACACAAACACAACATTGAAACAACATGCTTTTAGACTACGTTTAATCAATGTCGGTTTGTGACGTTGATTTAACATTGAAATTTGGTCATTTTCCAACCAATATTCGACAACACAAATACAACGTTGAAATAACATGCTTTTTGATGACATTGATTTGACATTGAAATTTGGTCATTTTCCAACCAATATTCTACAACACAAATACAACGTTGAAACAACATGCTTTCTGACTACGTTTAATCAACGTCAGGTTGTGACGTTGATTTGACCATTGAAATTTGGTCATTTTCCACCCAATATTCTACAACACAAATACAACGTTGAAACAACATGCTTTTTTTACAACCATTAATCGATGTCAGGTTGTGACGTAGATTTAACATTGAAATTTGGTCATTTTCCAACCAATATTCGACAACACAAATACAACGTTGAAATAACATGCTTTTTGATGACATTGATTTGACATTGAAATTTGGTCATTTTCCACTCAAAATTCTACAACACAAATACAACGTTGAAACAACATGCTTTTTTACAACGTTTAATCAACGCCAGGTTGTGTCGTTAAAATTAACCATTGAAATTTGGTCATTTCCCAACCAATATTCTACAACACAAATACAACATTGAAACATACTTATTGACGACTTTTATTCAATGTCAGGTTCTGACGTTGATTTAACATTGAAATTTGGTTAATTTCCCAACCAATATTCTACAACACAAATACAACGTTGAAACAACATACTTTTGATGATGTTTAATCGATGTCAGGTTGTGACGTTGATTTAACATTGAAATTTGGTCATTTTCCAACCAATATTCGACAACACAAATACAACGTTGAAATAACATGCTTTTTGATGACATTGATTTGACATTGAAATTTGGTCATTTTCCAACCAATATTCTACAACACAAATACAACGTTGAAACAACATGCTTTTTTACAACCATTAATCAATATCAGGTTGTGACGTTGATTTGACATTGAAATCTGGTCATTTTCCACTCAAAATTCTACAACACAAATACAACGTTGAAACAACATGCTTTTTAACAACGTTTAATCAATGTCAGGTTGTGACGTTGATTTGACCATTGAAATTTGGTCATTTCCCAACCAATATTCTATAACACAAATACAACATTGAAACAACATACTTATTGACGACTTTTATTCAATGTCAGGTTCTGACGTTGATTTAACATTGAAATTTGGTTCATTTCCCAACCAATATTCTACAACACAAATACAACATTGAAACAACATACTTTTTGATGATGTTTAATCAATGTCGGTTTGTGACGTTAATTTAACATTGAAATTTGGTCATTTCCCAACCAATATTCTACGATACAAATACAACGTTGAAACAACATGCTTTTTTACAACGTTTAATCAACGTCAGGTTGTGACGTTGATTTGACCATTGAAATTTGGTCATTTCCCAACCAATATTCTACAACACAAATACAACGTTGAAACAACATGCTTTCTGACTACGTTTAATCAACGTCAGGTTGTGACGTTGATCTAACATTGAAATTTGGTCATTTCCCAACCAATATTCTACAACACAAATACAACGTTGAAACAACATGCTTTTTTTACAACCATTAATCGATGTCAGGTTGTGACGTTAATTTAACATTGAAATTTGGTCATTTCCCAACCAATCTTCTACAACACAAATACAACATTGAAACATACTTATTGACGTCTTTTATTCAATATCAGGTTCTGACGTTGATTTAACATTGAAATTTGGTTAATTTCCCAACCAATATTCTACAACACAAATACAACGTTGAAACAACATACTTTTGATGATGTTTAATCGATGTCAGGTTGTGACGTTGATTTAACATTGAAATTTGGTCATTTTCCAACCAATATTCGACAACACAAATACAACGTTGAAATAACATGCTTTTTGATGACATTGATTTGACATTGAAATTTGGTCATTTTCCAACCAATATTCTACAACACAAATACAACGTTGAAACAACATGCTTTTTTACAACCATTAATCAATATCAGGTTGTGACGTTGATTTGACATTGAAATCTGGTCATTTTCCACTCAAAATTCTACAACACAAATACAACGTTGAAACAACATGCTTTTTAACAACGTTTAATCAATGTCAGGTTGTGACGTTGATTTGACCATTGAAATTTGGTCATTTCCCAACCAATATTCTATAACACAAATACAACATTGAAACAACATACTTATTGACGACTTTTATTCAATGTCAGGTTCTGACGTTGATTTAACATTGAAATTTGGTTCATTTCCCAACCAATATTCTACAACACAAATACAACATTGAAACAACATACTTTTTGATGATGTTTAATCAATGTCGGTTTGTGACGTTAATTTAACATTGAAATTTGGTCATTTCCCAACCAATATTCTACGATACAAATACAACGTTGAAACAACATGCTTTTTTACAACGTTTAATCAACGTCAGGTTGTGACGTTGATTTGACCATTGAAATTTGGTCATTTCCCAACCAATATTCTACAACACAAATACAACGTTGAAACAACATGCTTTCTGACTACGTTTAATCAACGTCAGGTTGTGACGTTGATCTAACATTGAAATTTGGTCATTTCCCAACCAATATTCTACAACACAAATACAACGTTGAAACAACATGCTTTTTTTACAACCATTAATCGATGTCAGGTTGTGACGTTAATTTAACATTGAAATTTGGTCATTTCCCAACCAATCTTCTACAACACAAATACAACATTGAAACATACTTATTGACGTCTTTTATTCAATATCAGGTTCTGACGTTGATTTAACATTGAAATTTGGTTAATTTCCCAACCAATATTCTACAACACAAATACAACGTTGAAACAACATACTTTTTGATGATGTTTAATCAATGTCGGTTTGTGACGTTAATTTAACATTGAAATTTGTTAATTTTCCACCCAATATTCTACAACACAAATACAACGTTGAAACAACATGCTTTTTGACGACGTTTAATCAATGTTGAGTTTCTTACGTTGATTTGACAATGAAATTTGGTCATTTCCCAACCAATATTCTACAACACAAATACAACGTTGAAACAACATGCTATATTACAACCTTTAATCAATGTCAGGTTGTGACGTTGATTCAACATTGAAATTTGGTCATTTTCCAACCAATATTCTACAATACAAATACAACATTGAAACAACATACTTTTTGATGACGTTTAATCAATGTTAGGCTTCGACGTTGATTTAACATTGGAAATTTGGTTCATTTCCCAACCAATATTCTACAACACAAATACGTTGAAACAACATGCTTTTTGACAACGTTTAATCAATGTTTGGTTCTGACGTTGATTTAACATTGAAATGTGGTCATTTTCCAACCAATATTCAACAACACAAATACAACGTTGAAACAACATGCTATTTTACAACCTTTAATCAACGTCAGGTTGTGACGTTGATTAAACGTTGAAATTTGGTAATTTCCCAACCAATCTTCTACAACACAAATACAACATTGAAACATACTTATTGACGTCTTTTATTCAATGTCAGGTTCTGACGTTGATTTAACATTGAAATTTGGTTAATTTCCCAACCAATATTCTACAACACAAATACAACGTTGAAACAACATACTTTTTGATGATGTTTAATCAATGTCGGTTTGTGACGTTAATTTAACATTGAAATTTGTTAATTTTCCACCCAATATTCTACAACACAAATACAATGTTGAAACATGCTTTTTGACGACGTTTAATCAATGTTGAGTTTCTTACGTTGATTTGACAATGAAATTTGGTCATTTCCCAACCAATATTCTACAACACAAATACAACGTTGAAACAACATGCTATATTACAACCTTTAATCAATGTCAGGTTGTGACGTTGATTTAACATTGAAATTTGGTCATTTTCCAACCAGTATTCTACAATACAAATACAACATTGAAACAACATACTTTTTGATGACGTTTAATCAATGTTAGGCTTCGACGTTGATTTAACATTGGAAATTTGGTTCATTTCCCAACCAATATTCTACAACACAAATACGTTGAAACAACATGCTTTTTGACAACGTTTAATCAACGTTTGGTTCTGACGTTGATTTAACATTGAAATGTGGTCATTTTCCAACCAATATTCAACAACACAAATACAACGTTGAAACAACATGCTTTCTGACTACGTCTAATCAACGTCAGGTTGTGACGTTGATTTAACATTGAAATTTGGTCATTTTCCACCCAAAATTCTACAACACAAATACAACATTGAAACAACATACTTTTTGACGACGTTTAATGAATGTTGGGTTCTGATGTTGATTTGACATTGAAATTTGGTCATTTCCCAACCAATATTCTACAACACAAATACAACGTTGAAACAACATACTTTTTGATGTTTAATCAATGTCGGTTTGTGACGTTAATTTAACATTGAAATTTGTTAATTTTCCAACCAATATTCTACAACACAAATACAACGTTGAAACAACATACTTTTTTATGATGTTTAATCAATGTCGGTTTGTGACGTTAATTTAACATTGAAATTTGGTCATTTCCCAACCAATATTCTACAATACAAATACAACGTTGAAACAACATGCTTTTTTACAACGTTTAATCAACATCAGGTTGTGACGTTGATTTGACCATTGAAATTTGGTCATTTTCCAACCAATATTCTACAACACAAATACAACGTTGAAACAACATGCTTTCTGACAACGTTGGGTTCTGACGTTGATTTCACATTGAAATTTGGTCATTTCCCAACCAATATTCTACAACACAAATACAACATTGAAACAACATACTTTTTGATGACGTCTAATCAATGTTAGGCTTCGACGTTGATTTAACATCGGAAATTTGGTTCATTTCCCAACCAATATTCTACAACACAAATACAACGTTGAAACAACATGCTTTTTGACAACGTTTAATCAACGTTGGGTTCTGACGTTGATTTAACATTGAAATGTGGTCATTTTCCAACCAATATTCAACAACACAAATACAACGTTGAAACAACATGCTATTTTACAACCTTTAATCAATGTCAGCTTGTGACGTTGATTTAACATTGACATTTGGTAATTTCCCAACCAATATTCTACAACACAAATACAACGTTGAAACAACATGCTTTTTGACAACGTTTAATCAACTTTGGGTCCTGATGTTGATTTAACATTGAAATGTGGTCATTTCCCAACCAGCAACGTGGACCCAACATTAAACACGTACGTCGTCCCAACTTACAAATACGACTATTTTGCAACGTTGCTCAAAGTCACTTTTAAAGGACACGTATGTATAATCAACGTCTTGTGCCTGCTGGGAAGCTAATGCTAGCGAGTAGAACCAGATGTTTGGGCGGATCTTTCGGGGTTCACTGTGACATTTGCTAAGCAAACTAATAGCGAGGATGCTTGTAAGTCAAAGCGGAGAGACAGCTCTTATCTCAAAACACTTTTATGTTGAGGTACCACTGTAAATGTTTTATATGATAAAAATTTATTTTCCGATAGACCTTTTAGGAATGTATTTTATGTCAGCTTTGGTCAAAACTTATGTGAATCATTCTTCATCTGAAGCATACAGTTTGATGGCGAACAGGAAATGCTAGGTGTAGAGTGGTATTTACCAAAGGCGTAGAGAGCGCCATTGCAGGGACAGACGCCAACTCCACATCGAGGGGAATTCAAAGACGCCACGGCGGCCCACTGTTTGGTCACCGGGTCGTATCGCTCGGTGCAGTCAAAGATCATGGAGTCTTTCTCCCCTGGGGAGGGTAAAGCAGGTTGAGACTGATCATCATTGGGACTTCCACGGTCTTCCTCACCTCCCACCACGTAGATCATGCCTTCCATCACCACCACCCCCAGCCCGCTGCGAGCCTGGTGCAGAGACGACACGGTGGTCCAGTACTGGTTGAAGGTGTCAAAGCGCTCCACGCAACTTAACGCCCGATTGTCATTCCAGCGGCCGCCCTGCAGGCGAATGTAGCCTCCTGCCGCCCAGAAACAAGCACACGTCCTGGGTTAACAACACCCACACATACACACAGCAAATAGTGTAGAACACAACCTATGGCGTAAAGGTATTTCCTGGCTTTCCTTCTGGGTCTCATCTTGACTTGCTGGAGCTGGTTGTTCATCTTGTGGTCTTTGGGGGACTTGGTGACTTCAATGTATTCCTTCAACAGGGTCTGCAGCGCCACCCGCAGGCTGAAGTCAGCAATATCTTCAACAGCAAAAAGAGCAAGGTGAGTCTGAAGAAGTCACTATCTATTGGAAGGAACAGAATAAGGGCTGGACACGTAATCTGTGTCAATCAATCTAACAGCCAATCAGGTAACAGTATCACGTTTTAGACCTATTTTTCACAAGTCATAACATTTTTTAAATAATTATCAATATCGACCGATACATTAATGATATTTAAATAATTACTGCTTAACAAAAAAATATTTTCATAGTTAAATAAGAATAACAGGGAGAGCAAATGAATGTTACACAGCCGTCATTCCCTCGCACTAAACCTGCAGAAAATTATTACATTATGGTGGTACTTAATGAATACTTAGGTCTACTACACTACTGTATTTAATGTTGTCATTATGGTGGTACTTAATGAATACTTAGGTCTACTACACTACTGTATTTAATGTTGTCATTATGGTGGTACTTAATGAATACTTAGGTCTACTACACTACTGTATTTAATGTTGTCATTATGGTGGTACTTAATGAATACTTAGGTCTACTACACTACTGTATTTAATGTTGTCATTATGGTGGTACTTAATGAATACTTAGGTCTACTACACCACTGTATTTAATGTTGTCATTATGGTGGTACTTAATGAATACTTAGGTCTACTACACTACTGTATTTAATGTTGTCATTATGGTGGTACTTAATGAATACTTAGGTCTACTACACTACTGTATTTAATGTTGTCATTATGGTGCTACTTAATGAATACTTAGGTCTACTACACTACTGTATTTAATGCTGTCATTATGGTGGTACTTAATGAATACTTAGGTCTACTACACTACTGTATTTAATGTTTTCATTTTGGTTGTATTTAATGAATACTTAGGTCTACTACGCTACTGTATTTAATATTGTTTTAATGGTGGTACCTAATGAATACTTAGGTCTACTACACTACTGTATTTAATATTGTTTTAATGGTGGTACCTAATGAATACTTAGGTCTAGTACACTACTGTATTTAATGTTTTCATTATGGTGGTACTTAATGAATACTTAGGTCTACTACACTACTGTATTTAATGTTTTCATTTTGGTTGTATTTAATGAATACTTAGGTCTACTACGCTACTGTATTTAATGTTGTCATTATGGTGGTACATAATGAATACTTAGGTCTACTACACTACTGTATTTAATGTTGTCATTATGGTGGTACTTAATGAATACTTAGGTCTACTACACTACTATATTTAATGTTGTCATTATGGTGGTACATAATGAATACTTAGGTCTACTACACTACTGTATTTAATGTTGTCATTATGGTGGTACTTAATGAATACTTAGGTCTACTACACTACTGTATTTAATGTTGTCATTATGGTGGTACTTAATGAATACTTAGGTCTACTACACTACTGTATTTAATGATGTCATTATGGTGGTACTTAATGAATACTTAGGTCTACTACACTACTGTATTTAATGTTGTCATTATGGTGGTACTTAATGAATACTTAGGTCTAGTACACTACTGTATTTAATGTTGTCATTATGGTGGTACTTAATGAATACTTAGGTCTAGTACACTACTGTGCTGTATGGCCCAGCCCTAGGTGGGATTCCAAAAGCTGGTTGCTTACCCTCGATGTACTTGACCAGCCTCTGTGGGGAGAGCAGAGGGAAGCGGACTGGTTCCAACACCTCCACGACGTACTTCTTTCTTCTGCCCACGTCGTGGAGAAGCCAGTCCATGGCTGCAGTGAACACCTGGTACTCGTCCTCGATCCGCAGCTCTTCACTCCTCAGAAGTTTGACAATCTGATCCTTGGCGAGGCCCTTGAACTCGTCGCCGATACAGACCTAGAGCGGGGGAGACGTCAGCACATGGGTCTGAACTCGGGGGTGTGGTCTGGCTGACCTCCAGGAAGTGACCGTGGATGTAGTTCTCGGAGAACTCCAACATCTTCACGCAGGCAATCTGCTCCAGGAACTGAAACATGCCCACACAATTGGAGGAGTCCATCTGGCCTTTGAGGAAGTCCCCGCAGATGGACACGATCTCGTTCAGCTGCAGCATGTCCGCGGCCAACATCAGCTCCTGGACGTTGTCCACCGTCACGTTGATGGCGCCTGAGCAGAAGCGGAGCAAAAGGAAGTTCAGGTCAAGGACGTGCTGGCGGGAATCTCCTCGTACCTGTGTAGACGAAGCCCAGCAGGATCTCGAAGGCGTCACCGTCCACCCCCTGGATCTCCACCTCCTCCTTCGCCGCCTCGCTCATCCCCAGGGAGAAGAGAGCGGAGAAGTAGGGGCTGGCGGCCGCCAGCACCAGCCGGTGGACTTTGAAGACGCGGCCGCCGACCCTCAGCCTCACGTCGCAGAAGTCGGCGCTGAGCCGCATCTTGTTCATCCGGGCCAGGATGAGCCTGGCGTGGCGGTCCGAAGCCTGCTCCAAGGCCAGGGTTGCCATGGCAGCGGCAGCATCAGTGGTGGAGGACATGGCAGCTGGCCATTACTCCCGAGCCCTCATCTCTGCAGCCACCATTGAACACGTTAGCAACTCATCACATCGACAAGTATTATGTAAGAAGGTTTTAGTATCGCTATATGTGGTGGACGTTGTCTTTGCTCCACACGCTGTAAGTCTTTGCTGTCGTCCAGCATCAGTGGTGGAGGACATGGCAGCTGGCCATTACTCCCAAGCCACCATTGAACACATTCGCAACTCATCACATCAACAAGTATTATGTAAGAAGATTTTAGTATCGCTATTTGGGGTGGACGTTGTCTTTGCTCCACACGCAGTAAGTCTTTGCTGTCGTCCAGCATTCTGTTTTTGTTTACTTTGCAGCCAGTTCAGTTTTAGTCTCGTTCTACATAGCCTTCCCTAAGCTTCAATGCCTTTTCTTAGCGGCACTCGCCTTTTGTGTATTTTTGGTTTAAGTCAGGGGTCGGCAACCCAAAATGTTGAAGCAGCCAAATTGGACCAAAAATACAAAAAAACTAATCTGTCTGGAGCCGCAAAAACTTAAAAGCCTTATATAAGTGTTATAATGAAGGCAACACATTATATAAGTGTCTACATTATATATAATAGTCTAGTATCGAAATAACTATGTGTCGGCTGACACAAGTCTTCGTTGACAGAAATGTTGAAATATGATATTTATTCTACACATTTTTACAACATTGGAAAACATTAGTAAAACTTCCAAGTTAAAGGAAACGGCAGACTGTCTTCTACTAATGGATTTATTACAATCTTTGCACACTGGCTAACATTTGCTGTGGTCTGGAACAACATGGCACACAAACTTACATACAGATAATGTGTCATGAGACATGCAAATATAAATTAAACAAACAGAGGACATAAAGGAAATTACTGTAAATGAGCTCAAATATAGCTACAAACAAGGCATAATGATGCGATATGTACATACAGCTAGCCTAAATAGCATGTTAGCATGGATTAGCTTGCAGTCATGCAGTAAGCAAATATGCCAAAATTGCCAAAGTTCAATTTTGTGCATTCACGCACAGTATAAAACGTCTGGTGCACAAAATGAGACAAAGGAGTGGTATAAAACACGTCTTTCTGTGGCAGCATCAGAGAAAGTTGTATTTGTAAACAAACTACGGTGAGTTCAAAGACCGCCAAAATTAGTAGGACAAAACTGTGCTCGCCAAATACTCTCATCAGTGAAGCATGTTTGATATAAACAGTGGGATTTCTAACAATTAGGAAGGTTTGTGTCATGTTTGTCCTCCTAAAGAAACTATATTAAAATAAAAAATATATTTCCCACGCCCATCTTTTTCCATTATCATACATTTTCGAAAAGGGTGGCGCTAAAGAGCCACATGAGGCTCCAGAGCCGCGGGTTGCTGACCCCCGGTTTAAGTGTTAGATACCGTTTTACCTGCACCCTGCCTCCCGCATATTGTGATCACCACAAACCATGTTCCTGACTTCTACAAAGCAATTAGCTACCTGCTGCCACCTACTGATATGGAAGAGTATTACACGGTTAGGTGAGATTACGTAATCTCCCACAGCACACCAGACTGTATCTCACGCGGCACAGTGGTTGAAAAACACTGGTGTTTTTAGGACAACTGGTGTTTTTCAACCTTTTTTCAGGTAAGGCACATTTTTTTCATTTAAAAAAAATATGGAGGCACACCACCAGCAGAAAAGGTTAAAAAATGAAACTCCACCAGGTCGTCGTGCCTTATTTTGACTTTGTTGTTGTTTCTTGTGTGTAGTGCTTTAGTTCCTGTCTTGCGCTGTTATTTTGGTGACCCTTCCTGTTTTGTTGGTGTTCTCCTGTAGCAGCTTCACGCCTTCCTTTGAGCGCTATTGACCGCACCTGCTTTGTTTTCGCAATCAAGACTATTGAAGTTGTTGCTATCCTTCTTTGTGGGGACATTGTTGATTGTCATGTACGGATGTGCTTTGTGGACGCCGTCTTTGCTCCGCAGTAAGTCTTTGCTGTCGTCCAGCATTCTGTTTCTGTTTACTTTGTAGCCAGTTCAGTGTTACTGTCCTTTTACATAGCCATCCCTATGCTTCAGTGCCTTTTCCTTTCCCTTTTGTTCATTTTTGACTTAAGCGTTACATACCTTTTTTACCTGCACGCTGTGGTCTGCATATTGGGATCACAGTTCTACAGCCGAGTTCTACACAGCACGGACACTAAGGAACGGCACAGTATTTGCAAATTATAATTGCTATAATTGAGTTGCCAAAAAATATTTTTTGGACCAATTAGGTGAAGTTGCATAATTTAACAGACAATATCTCACAGCACACTAGTGTGCCGCGGCACAGTGGTTGAAAAACACTGTTATGTACGAATGTTTTAGAAACCTGAGGTGATACCAAATTATTATTTTAAGAAGCAGTATATATTTATATTTCAATGGTATAATAATAATAATAATAATAATAATAACACACCTGCAACGGCTGCTAGCATGCTAGCAATCCCTCGCCCGGACAATGTTGTCAAAATGTCAAACTTCACCACCTTCTGCGCCGCCGGTTGGGCCCTAGAAACAATATTTGAGCTGCGATAAAGAACTATTTAACTCTCCGGCATCGTTAAAATCAGCTTTGTTGACGGGAGCCAGGCAACTTCAAACGCGTTGTTTATTTGACTCCGAATCGATTGCTCTGGTCTGCCCCCCCCCCCCCCAGGAGTCACAACAAATCGAGCGAGAGCATGTATCGACATGTTCTATCGTCTGAAATTATGAGTATTTAAAACAACAAATCTATTTATTTATTTTAAATAGTTATATATAGTAGTTGTCTTCATTCTGGATGTTGTTACTTTCTTTATTTGATGTCGGAGCGATAAAAAGTTGTATGGAAAAGCACCGCCAGAGGGCAGTGTTGCACTGCACTTAACTAAATGTATATTCTTTTACATTCGTCACTCATTTGTCATACTATTCTCACTTATGGTTTCGACACCAAAATTAATCTATTTGTTATTCTTCTTCTCCACATTTTGGCGCGCTCTACCTTCCATTTTTCACCCGATTCAAAGCGTTCCAACTCCAAACTGTTCAGACTTTCCCAGATTTCCCAGAATTCCCAGTTTTCCGGGACATTTTTCCCATTCAAAATGAATTGTCCATTCTTCAAACATCCAGCCTTTCCACATTTTTCAACCGATTCAACCGTTCCACCGTCAAAACATTCCTCTTAATTAGGACAAAAAAACGAAGTTGTTTTTTGAACTAGAAAAATTCCCGGTTTAACCGAAATTCCAGGAATTTTGTAATACCATTTCTCAATACAACATGTTACTACTTCAACATTTCTCAACCGATTTGGAAAATGTCAACACTAACTATTTCAATGAATTCAGAGCATTCAATTTTTTTGTTTATTTTACCATTTTAAAAAAAAATTCCCGCTTTTCCCGAAAGTCCCAATTTTTTTAGGAATTTTCCCATTCAAAATGAATTGTCCATTTTTCAAACAGCCACCATTTCCAAAAATTTTTGACGGATTCACACCATTCCACCTTCAACACATTTCACCATTCTGGAAATTCAAAAGTACCCTTTTTCCAAGTTAAGATAAATTCCAGGATTTTCCAGAATTCCTGGATTTCCAAAGCCTATTTCCACCCTTTTTTCTGGCGACTAGTCCTTCCACATTTTTCAACCCATTTCAACCGTTCCACCGTCAAAACATTCCTCTTAATTAGGACAAAAAAAACGAAGTTGTTTTTTGAACTAGAAAAATTCCCGGTTTAACCGAAATTCCAGGAATTTCGTAATACCATTTCTCAATACAACATCTTACTATTTCAACATTTATCAACCGATTTGTAAAATGTCAACACTAACTATTTAAATTAATTCAGACCATTCAATTTTTTGTTTATTTTACCATTTAAAAAAAAATTCCCGCTTTTCCCGAAAGTCCCAATTTTTTAAGGAATTTTCCCATTCAAAATGAATTGTCCATTTTTCAAACATCAATGTTTTCCACAGTTTTCAACTGATTCAAACCATTCCACCTTCAACACATTTCACCTTTTTGGAAATTCAAAAGTATCCTTTTTCCAAGTTAAAATAAATTCCTAGTTTTCCAAAGACCTATTTTCACCCTTTTTACTGGCGACTACTCCTTCCACATTTTTCAACCCATTTCAACCGTTCCACTGTCAAAACGTTCCTCTTAATCAGGACAAAAAACATGAGAATTTCCTGGTTTTCCGGAAATTCCAGGAATTTCGTAATACCATTTTTCAATTCAACATGTTACTACTTCAACATTTCTCAACCGGTTTGAAAAACGTCAACACTAACTATTTCAATTAATTCAGACCATTCAAGTTTTTTTTGTTTTTTTTACCATTAAAAAAAAAAAAAAAAAAAAATTCCCGCTTTTCCCAAAAGTCCCAATTTTTTTTGGGAATTTTCCAATTTCAACCGTTCCACTGTCAAAACGTTCCACTGTCAAAACGTTCCTCTTAATCAGGACAAAAAACATGAGAATTTCCTGGTTTTCCGGAAATTCCAGGAATTTCGTAATACCATTTTTCAATTCAACATGTTACTACGTCAATATTTCTCGACCGATTTGAAAAATGTCAACACTAACTATTTCAACTCATTCAGACCATTCAAGATTTTTTTTAATTTTTTATAACATTTTCAAAAAAATTCCCGCTTTTCCCGAAAGTCCCAATTTTTTTAGGAAATTCCCATTGAAACGAATGGGACATTCTTCAAAGTTCCACAACTCCCACATTTTTCATCTGATTAAAACTGTTCCAACTTCAAAATATTCAGCCTGTTTGGGAATTGTGTGCTCTACTTCAACAATTCTAAAAAAATTCCCGGATTTCCCATAATTCCTTATTTATTAATTGTTTTCCCATTCGAAATGAATTGTCCATTTTTCAAACATCTACCATTTCCACATTTTTCGACCGATTCAAACCATTCCACCTTCAACACATTTCACCATTCTGGAAATTCAAAAGTACCCTTTTTCCAAGTTAAGATAAATTCCAGGATTTTCCAGAATTCCTGGATTTCCAAAACCCTATTTCCACCCTTTTTTCTGGCGACTACTCCTTCCACATTTTTCAACCCATTTCAACCGTTCCACCGTCAAAACATTCCTCTTAATTAGGACAAAAAACGAAGTTGTTTTTTGAACTAGAAAAATTCCCGGTTTAACCGAAATTCCAGGAATTTTGTAATACCATTTCTCAAATCTTACTACTTCAACATTTCTCAACCGATTTGTAAAATGTCAACACTAACTATTTAAATTAATTCAGACCATTCAATCTTTTGTTTATTTTACCATTTTAAAAAAGATTCCCGCTTTTCCCGAAAGTCCCAATTTTTTAGGAATTTTCCCATTCAAAATGAATTGTCCATTTTTCAAACATCAACGTTTTCCACAGTTTTCAACTGATTCAAACCATTCCACCTTCAACACATTTCACCTTTTTGGAAATTCAAAAGTACCCTTTTTCCAAGTTAAAATAAACTCCAGGATTTTCCAGAATTCCTAGTTTTCCAAAGCCCTATTTCCACCCTTTTTTTTTACTGGCGACTACTCCTTCCACATTTTTCAACCCATTTCAACCGTTCCACTGTCAAAACATTCCTCTTAATCAGGACAAAAAACATGAGGATTTCCTGGTTTTCCGGAAATTCCAGGAATTTCGTAATACCATTTCTCAATTCAACATGTTACTACTTCAACATTTCTCAACCGATTTGAAAAATTTCATCACTAACTATTTCAATTAATTCAGACCATTCAAGTTTTTTTTTAAAGTTTTTTTTACCATTAAAAAAAAAAAATTCCCGCTTTTCCCGAAAGTCCCAATTTTTTTTGGGAATTTTCCCATTCAAAATGAATTGTCCATTTTTTAAACTTCCACCATTTCCACAGTTTTCAACCGATTCAAACCATTCCACCTTCAACACATTTCACCATTCTGGAAATTCAAAGTACCCTTTTTTTCAAGTTAAAATAAATTCCAGGATTTTCCAGAATTCCTGGTTTTCCAAAGCCCTATTTCCACCCTTTTTACTGGCGACTACTCCTTCCACATTTTTCAACCTACTTCAACTGTTCCACCGTCAAAACATTCCTCTTAATCAGGACAAAAAACATGAGGATTTCCTGGTTTTCCGGAAATTCCAGGAATTCCGTAATACCACATTTCAATTCAACATGTTACTACGTCAATATTTCTCGACCGATTTGAAAAATGTCAACACTAACTATTTCAACTCATTCAGACCATTCAAGATTTTTTTTAATTTTTTATAGCATTTTCAAAAAAATTCCCGCTTTTCCCGAAAGTCCCAATTTTTTTAGGAAATTCCCATTGAAACGAATGGGACATTCTTCAAAGTTCCACAACTCCCACATTTTTCATCTGATTAAAACTGTTCCAACTTCAAAATATTCAGCCTGTTTGGGAATTGTGTGCTCTACTTCAACAATTCTAAAAAAATTCCCGGATTTCCCATAATTCCTTATTTATTAATTGTTTTCCCATTCGAAATGAATTGTCCATTTTTCAAACATCTACCATTTCCACATTTTTCGACCGATTCAAACCATTCCACCTTCAACACATTTCACCATTCTGGAAATTCAAAAGTACCCTTTTTCCAAGTTAAGATAAATTCCAGGATTTTCCAGAATTCCTGGATTTCCAAAACCCTATTTCCACCCTTTTTTCTGGCGACTACTCCTTCCACATTTTTCAACCCATTTCAACCGTTCCACCGTCAAAACATTCCTCTTAATTAGGACAAAAAACGAAGTTGTTTTTTGAACTAGAAAAATTCCCGGTTTAACCGAAATTCCAGGAATTTTGTAATACCATTTCTCAAATCTTACTACTTCAACATTTCTCAACCGATTTGTAAAATGTCAACACTAACTATTTAAATTAATTCAGACCATTCAATCTTTTGTTTATTTTACCATTTTAAAAAAGATTCCCGCTTTTCCCGAAAGTCCCAATTTTTTAAGGAATTTTCCCATTCAAAATGAATTGTCCATTTTTCAAACATCAATGTTTTCCACAGTTTTCAACCGATTCAAACCATTCCACCTTCAACACATTTCACCTTTTTGGAAATTCAAAAGTATCCTTTTTCCAAGTTAAAATAAATTCCTAGTTTTCCAAAGACCTATTTTCACCCTTTTTACTGGCGACTACTCCTTCCACATTTTTCAACCCATTTCAACCGTTCCACCGTCAAAACATTCCTCTTAATTAGGACAAAAAACGAAGTTGTTTTTTGAACTAGAAAAATTCCCGGTTTAACCGAAATTCCAGGAATTTTGTAATACCATTTCTCAAATCTTACTACTTCAACATTTCTCAACCGATTTGTAAAATGTCAACACTAACTATTTAAATTAATTCAGACCATTCAATCTTTTGTTTATTTTACCATTTTAAAAAAGATTCCCGCTTTTCCCGAAAGTCCCAATTTTTTAAGGAATTTTCCCATTCAAAATGAATTGTCCATTTTTCAAACATCAATGTTTTCCACAGTTTTCAACCGATTCAAACCATTCCACCTTCAACACATTTCACCTTTTTGGAAATTCAAAAGTATCCTTTTTCCAAGTTAAAATAAATTCCTAGTTTTCCAAAGACCTATTTTCACCCTTTTTACTGGCGACTACTCCTTCCACATTTTTCAACCCATTTCAACCGTTCCACTGTCAAAACGTTCCTCTTAATCAGGACAAAAAACATGAGAATTTCCTGGTTTTCCGGAAATTCCAGGAATTTCGTAATACCATTTTTCAATTCAACATGTTACTACTTCAACATTTCTCAACCGGTTTGAAAAACGTCAACACTAACTATTTCAATTAATTCAGACCATTCAAGTTTTTTTTGTTTTTTTTACCATTAAAAAAAAAAAAAAAAAAAAATTCCCGCTTTTCCCAAAAGTCCCAATTTTTTTTGGGAATTTTCCAATTTCAACCGTTCCACTGTCAAAACGTTCCACTGTCAAAACGTTCCTCTTAATCAGGACAAAAAACATGAGAATTTCCTGGTTTTCCGGAAATTCCAGGAATTTCGTAATACCATTTTTCAATTCAACATGTTACTACGTCAATATTTCTCGACCGATTTGAAAAATGTCAACACTAACTATTTCAACTCATTCAGACCATTCAAGATTTTTTAATTTTTTTTATAACATTTTCAAAAAAATTCCCGCTTTTCCCGAAAGTCCCAATTTTTTTAGGAAATTCCCATTGAAACGAATGGGACATTCTTCAAAGTTCCACAACTCCCACATTTTTCATCTGATTAAAACTGTTCCAACTTCAAAATATTCAGCCTGTTTGGGAATTGTGTGCTCTACTTCAACAATTCTAAAAAAATTCCCGGATTTCCCATAATTCCTTATTTATTAATTGTTTTCCCATTCGAAATGAATTGTCCATTTTTCAAACATCTACCATTTCCACATTTTTCGACCGATTCAAACCATTCCACCTTCAACACATTTCACCATTCTGGAAATTCAAAAGTACCCTTTTTCCAAGTTAAGATAAATTCCAGGATTTTCCAGAATTCCTGGATTTCCAAAACCCTATTTCCACCCTTTTTTCTGGCGACTACTCCTTCCACATTTTTCAACCCATTTCAACCGTTCCACCGTCAAAACATTCCTCTTAATTAGGACAAAAAACGAAGTTGTTTTTTGAACTACAAAAATTCCCGGTTTAACCGAAATTCCAGGAATTTTGTAATACCATTTCTCAATACAACATCTTACTACTTCAACATTTCTCAACCGATTTGTAAAATGTCAACACTAACTATTTAAATTAATTCAGACCATTCAATCTTTTGTTTATTTTACCATTTTAAAAAAGATTCCCGCTTTTCCCGAAAGTCCCAATTTTTTAGGAATTTTCCCATTCAAAATGAATTGTCCATTTTTCAAACATCAACGTTTTCCACAGTTTTCAACTGATTCAAACCATTCCACCTTCAACACATTTCACCTTTTTGGAAATTCAAAAGTACCCTTTTTCCAAGTTAAAATAAACTCCAGGATTTTCCAGAATTCCTAGTTTTCCAAAGCCCTATTTCCACCCTTTTTTTACTGGCGACTACTCCTTCCACATTTTTCAACCCATTTCAACCGTTCCACTGTCAAAACATTCCTCTTAATCAGGACAAAAAACATGAGGATTTCCTGGTTTTCCGGAAATTCCAGGAATTCCTTAATACCACATTTCAATTCAACATGTTACTACGTCAATATTTCTCGACCGATTTGAAAAATGTCAACACTAACTATTTCAACTCATTCAGACCATTCAAGATTTTTTTTAATTTTTTATAACATTTTCAAAAAAATTCCCGCTTTTCCCGAAAGTCCCAATTTTTTTAGGAAATTCCCATTGAAACGAATGGGACATTCTTCAAAGTTCCACAACTCCCACATTTTTCATCTGATTAAAACTGTTCCAACTTCAAAATATTCAGCCTGTTTGGGAATTGTGTGCTCTACTTCAACAATTCTAAAAAAATTCCCGGATTTCCCATAATTCCTTATTTATTAATTGTTTTCCCATTCGAAATGAATTGTCCATTTTTCAAACATCTACCATTTCCACATTTTTCGACCGATTCAAACCATTCCACCTTCAACACATTTCACCATTCTGGAAATTCAAAAGTACCCTTTTTCCAAGTTAAGATAAATTCCAGGATTTTCCAGAATTCCTGGATTTCCAAAACCCTATTTCCACCCTTTTTTCTGGCGACTACTCCTTCCACATTTTTCAACCCATTTCAACCGTTCCACCGTCAAAACATTCCTCTTAATTAGGACAAAAAACGAAGTTGTTTTTTGAACTAGAAAAATTCCCGGTTTAACCGAAATTCCAGGAATTTTGTAATACCATTTCTCAAATCTTACTACTTCAACATTTCTCAACCGATTTGTAAAATGTCAACACTAACTATTTAAATTAATTCAGACCATTCAATCTTTTGTTTATTTTACCATTTTAAAAAAGATTCCCGCTTTTCCCGAAAGTCCCAATTTTTTAGGAATTTTCCCATTCAAAATGAATTGTCCATTTTTCAAACATCAACGTTTTCCACAGTTTTCAACTGATTCAAACCATTCCACCTTCAACACATTTCACCTTTTTGGAAATTCAAAAGTACCCTTTTTCCAAGTTAAAATAAACTCCAGGATTTTCCAGAATTCCTAGTTTTCCAAAGCCCTATTTCCACCCTTTTTTTTTACTGGCGACTACTCCTTCCACATTTTTCAACCCATTTCAACCGTTCCACTGTCAAAACATTCCTCTTAATCAGGACAAAAAACATGAGGATTTCCTGGTTTTCCGGAAATTCCAGGAATTTCGTAATACCATTTCTCAATTCAACATGTTACTACTTCAACATTTCTCAACCGATTTGAAAAATTTCATCACTAACTATTTCAATTAATTCAGACCATTCAAGTTTTTTTTTAAAGTTTTTTTTACCATTAAAAAAAAAAAATTCCCGCTTTTCCCGAAAGTCCCAATTTTTTTTGGGAATTTTCCCATTCAAAATGAATTGTCCATTTTTTAAACTTCCACCATTTCCACAGTTTTCAACCGATTCAAACCATTCCACCTTCAACACATTTCACCATTCTGGAAATTCAAAGTACCCTTTTTTTCAAGTTAAAATAAATTCCAGGATTTTCCAGAATTCCTGGTTTTCCAAAGCCCTATTTCCACCCTTTTTACTGGCGACTACTCCTTCCACATTTTTCAACCTACTTCAACTGTTCCACCGTCAAAACATTCCTCTTAATCAGGACAAAAAACATGAGGATTTCCTGGTTTTCCGGAAATTCCAGGAATTCCGTAATACCACATTTCAATTCAACATGTTACTACGTCAACATTTCTCGACCGATTTGAAAAATGTCAACACTAACTATTTCAACTAATTCAGACCATTCCATTTTTTTTAAATTTTTTTTTTACCATATTCAAAAAATTCCCGCTTTTCCCGAAAGCCCCAATTTTTTTTAGGAAATTCCCATTGAAACGAATGGGACATTCTTCAAAGTTCCACAACTCCCACATGTTTCATCTGATTCAAACTGTTCCAACTTCAAAATATTCAGCCTGTTTGGGAATAGTGTGCTCTACTTCAACAATTCTAAAAAAATTCCCGGATTTCCCATAATTCCTTATTTATTTATTTATTTTCCCCATTCAAAATGAATTGTCCATTTTTCAAACATCCACCATTTCCACATTTTTCGACCGATTCAAACCATTCCACCTTCAACACATTTCACCATTCTGGAAATTCAAAGTACCCTTTTTTCAAGTTAAAATAAATTCCAGGATTTTCCAGAATTCTTGGTTTTCCAAAGCCCTATTTCCACCCTTTTTACTGGCGACTACTCCTTCCACATTTTTCAACCTACTTCAACTGTTCCACCGTCAAAACATTCCTCTTAATCAGGACAAAAAACATGAGGATTTCCTGGTTTTCCGGAAATTCCAGGAATTCCGTAATACCACATTTCAATTCAACATGTTACTACGTCAACATTTCTCGACCGATTTGAAAAATGTCAACACTAACTATTTTAACTCATTCAGACCATTCAAGTTTTTTTTTTTTTTTTACCATTTTCAAAAAAATTCCCGCTTTTCCCGAAAGCCCAATTTTTTTTTAGGAAATTCCCATTGAAACGAATGGGACATTCTTCAAAGTTCCACAACTCCCACATGTTTCATCTGATTCAAACTGTTCCAACTTCAAAATATTCAGCCTGTTTGGGAATTGTGTGCTCTACTTCAACAATTCAAAAAAAATTCCCGGATTTCCCATAATTCCTTATTTATTATTTTTTTTCCCATTCAAAATGAATTGTCCATTTTTCAAACATCCACCATTTCCACATTTTTCGACCGATTCAAACCATTCCACCTTCAACACATTTCACCATTCTGGAAATTCAAAAGTACCCCTTTTCCAAGTTAAAATAAATTCCAGGATTTTCCAGAATTCCTGGTTTTCCAAAGCCCTATTTCCACCCTTTTTTCTGGCGACTACTCCTTCCACATTTTTCAACGCATTCAACCGTTCCACTGTCAAAACATTCCTCTTAATCAAGACAAAAAAACAAAGTTGTTTATTTGGACTAGAAAAATTCCCGGTTTTCCCGAAATTCCAGGAATTCCGTAATACCATTTCTCAATGCAACATGTTACTACGTCAACATTTCTCGACCAATTTGGAAAAATGTCATCACTAACTATTTCAACTCATTCAGACCATTCAAGATTTTTTTCACCATTTTCCCAAAAATTCCCGCTTTTCCCAAAAGTCCCAATTTTTTGGGAAATTCCCATTGAAATGAATTGTCCATTTTTCAAAGTTCCACAACTCCCACTTTTTTCATCTGATTCAAACTGTTCCAACTTCAAAATATTCAGCCTGTTTGGGAATGGTGTGCTCTACTTCAACAATTCTAAAAAAATTCCCGGATTTCCCATAATTCCTTATTTATTATTTTTTTTCCCATTCAAAATGAATTGTCCATTTTTCAAACATCCACCATTTCCACATTTTTCGACCGATTCAAACCATTCCACCTTCAACACATTTCACCATTCTGGAAATTCAAAAGTACTCTTTTTCCAAGTTAAAATAAATTCCAGGATTTTCCAGAATTCCTGGTTTTCCAAAGCCATATTTCCACCCTTTTTTCTGGCGACTACTCCTTGCACATTTTTCAACCCATTTCAACCGTTCCACCATCAAAACATTCCTCTTAATTAGGACAAAAAACAAAGTTGTTTTTTAAACTGGAAAAATTCCCGGTTTAACCGAAATTCCAGGATTTTCGTAATACCATTTCTCAATTCAACATGTTACTACGTCAACATTTCTTGACCGATTTGAAAAATTCTAACTCATTCAACTATATTCAGACCATTCAAGTTTTGTGCGATTTTCCAAAAAATTCCCGCTTTTCCCGAAAGTCCCAATTTTTTTTAGGAATTTTCCCATTCAAAATGAATTGTCCATTTTTCAAACATCCACCATTTCCAAATTTTTCAACTGATTCAAACCATTCCACCTTCAACACATTTCGCCATTCTGGAAATTCAAAGTACCCTTTTTTTCCAAGTTAAAATAAATTCCAGGATTTTCCAGAATTCCTGGTTTCCAAAGCCCTATTTCCACCCTTTTTACTGGCGACTACTCCTTCCACATTTTTCAACCCACTTCAACTGTTCCACCGTCAAAACATTCCTCTTAATCAGGACAAAAAACGAAGTTCCTGGTTTTCCCGAAATTCCAGGAATTCCGTAAAACCATTTCTCAATTCAACATGTTACTACTTCAACATTTCTCGACTGATTTGAAAGATGTCAACACTAACTATTTCAACTCATTCAGACCATTCAAGTTTTTTTTTTACCATTTAAAAAAAAATAAAAATTCCTGCTTTTCCCGAATGTCCCAATTTTTTGGGAAATTCCCTTTGAAATGAATGGGACATTCTTCAAAGTTCCACAACTCCCACATTTTTCATCTGATTAAAGCTGTTTGAACTTCAAAATATTCAGCCTGTTTGGGAATTGTGTGTTCTGCTTCAACAATTAAAAAAACATTCCAGGATTTTCCAGAATTCCTGGTTTCCCAAAGCCCTATTTCAACCCTTTTTTCTGGCGACTACTCCTTCCACATTTTTCAACCCATTTCAACCGTTCCACCATCAAAACATTCCTCTTAATTAGGACAAAAAACAAAGTTGTTTTTTAAACTGGAAAAATTCCCGGTTTTCCCGAAATTCCAGGAATGCCGTAATACCATTTCTCAATTCAACATGTTACTACGTCAACATTTCTCGACCGATTTGAAAAATTCCAACTCATTCAACTATATTCAGACCATTCAAGTTTTGTGCGATTTTCCAAAAAATTCCCACTTTTCCCGAAATTCACAATTCTTTTCCTCTTTTGGAAATCCCCATTTCCACAATTCCCACATTTTTCATCTGATTCAAACTGTTCCAACTTCAAAATATTCAGCCTGTTCAGGAATTGTGTGCTCCACTTCAACTATTCTAAAAAAAAAACATTCCAGGATTTCCCATAATTCCTTTTTTTGTTTTCATTTTCCCCATTCAAAAAATGAATTGGACATTTTTCTATCTTCCACAATTCCTACATTTTTCAACTGACTTAAACAATTCCACCTTCAACACATTTAACTCATTCTAGACATTCAAACTACCAAATTTCCAGGAATTCCTGTTTTTTTCCCCCTCTAACCCTATTACTCATTTTCCTTTTTTCATCCCATTTAAACTGTTCCACCAACCAAACATTTTTCTTAGTCAGGACAAAAAAACAAGTAGGTTTAGGAACTATGAGACATTCCTGGTTTTCCCGAAATTCCAGGAATTCCATCATACCATTTTTCAATTAAAAAACTGTTACTACTTCAACATTTCTTGAGCGATTTAAACAATTCCAACACCAACCAAATCAGCTCATTCAGGACATTTTTTTAAAATCCCACTTTTCCCAAAATGTCCAGGAAGTTCCCATTGAAATGAATGAGACCTTTTTCCAAGTTGCACAATTCCCACATTTTTTAACCTATTCAAACCATTCCAACATCAACACATTCCACTCATCCAACTCACACTTTCCCAAGTTCCAAACCAAATTCCGTTTTTCCTGGAAATTCAAACTCTTCAACATCCAAACCATTCCAACATTCAAACTATTCTTGCATGACTTTTTGTATGATTCTGTGTGCAATATAAAAAAATAGATATAGCGTCTATAGTGAAACATTGCATGTAAGAAGGCTGCAATTGATCATAATTAGTGTATTATTTGTCTTTAAAATTGTTCTAAGTACACCTCTGCATGACACTGTAAAAGAAAAAAGAAGAAAACTGAAATATGGGTCAACACACAACAATAACTTGATCAACACAGCTACTGAGAGGAGATATTAATTCTACGTATTCACTTTAGTCATGACCGCGGTTAATCAGTTTCCTTGAGATAGGAATCAGTAATTACAAATCCAATATTTTTCATAGCCATAAAAAAACATGTGTTCTACATTTGAAATACGTTTTTTCAACATCATGAGGGAAATAACAGCCTTTTGTCACATTTACACTCTTTTAATCCAATATGGTCATGCTGCTTCAGCCAATCGTGCCTATATGCGGGCAAACAGACTACTTTTTTATCTCAAGTATATATATATATATATATACACACATATATATGTATGAATATATATATATATATATATATATATATATATATATATATATATATATATATATATATATATATATATATATATATATATATATATATATACACACATACATATGTATGAATATATATATATACATATTAAGAAAAGAAAAAATATATTTTAATGATTTTATAATAATGATAATAATAATACAAAAAAATACATATATATATATATATGTATATGTGTGTGTGTGTGAATATATATGTCATATATATATATATATATATATATATATATATATATATATATGACATATATATTCACACACACACACATATACATATATATATATATATGTATTTTTTTGTATTATTATTATCATTATTATAATATCATTAAAATATATTTTTTCTTTTCTTAATATGTATATATATATATTCATACATATGTATGTGTGTATATATATATATATATATATATATATATATATATATATATATATATATATATATATATATTTAAAGCATATTCTACAATTTCTGCCATGTTGCGCCAATCTGCGTTTCAAATATTGCACATCTCAGATTTTTTTTTAAAACAGTATATATATATTTTTAAACATATTTTACACATTTCTGGTCTTAAATTAAGCATTTTCAAGCTGAAAAATATTATACATATATATATATATATATATATATATATATATATATATATATATATATATATATATATCAATCAATCAATGTTTATTTATATAGCCCTAAATCACAAGTGTCTCAAAGGGCTGCACAAGCCACAACGACATCCTCGGTACAGAACCCACATAAGGGCAAGGAAAAACTCACCCCAGTGGGACGTCGATGTGAATGACTATGAGAAACCTTGGAGAGGACCGCATATGTGGGTAACCCCCCCCCCCCCCCCCCCCCCTCTAGGGGAGACCGAATGCAATGAATGTCGAGTGGGTCTCACATAATATTGTGAGAGTACAGTCCATAGTGGATCCAGCATGACAGTAAGAGTCCAGTCCACAGTGGGGTCAGCAGGAAACCATCCCGAGCGGAGACGAGTCAGCAGCGCAGAGATGTTCCCAACCGATACACAGGCGAGCGGTCCACCCCGGGTCCCGACCCCGGACAGCCAGCACCCCCATCCATGGCCACCGGACCTGTGTGTCTCCCCCTCCACAGGGATAGGGGGGAGCAGAGGAGAAAAGAAAAGAAACGGCAGATCAACTGGTCTAAAAAAAAAAAGGGGGGCTATTTAAAGGCTAGAGTATACAAATGAGTTTTAAGATGGGACTTAAACGCTTCTACTGAGGTAGCATCTCTAACTGATATATATATATATATATATATATATATATATATATCAATTTATTTATTTATTTTTTGCCTGCTTGTATATGTGTGAAAATATATATGTATATGTGTGTACATATATATATATATATATATATATATATATATATATATATATATATATGTACGTATATATATATATATATATCCATCCATCCATCCATCCATTTTCTACCGCTTATTCCCTTTCGGGGTCGCGGGGGGCGCTGGAGCCTATCTCAGCTACAATCGTATATATATATATGTATATGTGTGTGTGTGTGTAAAGCATATTTTACAATTTCTGCCACATTGCGCTTCAAATATTGCAGATCTCAGATTTTTTTTTTAAATACAGTATTCATATATTTTTATACATATTTGACACATTTTTTGGTCCTAAATTATGCATTTTCAAGCTGAAAAAGGGCCAAATTAACTAAAAATATCAATACTACCGTAGTACGTGTACGACTAGTGGTGCGTGTACGACTAGTGGCGCGTGTACGGCTATAGTGGTATGCGGGCGCCGTCAAATGATGCGCCAAAGGACCACTTGAGTAAAGTACAGTGTTTTATTTTCCTATATTGAAACACAGTGTTACTGTTCAATCTGTGTGTGATGTTAAAGTGGCTGAAAATATGAATTATACTTGTTAAATAAAACCTTGTTTTTAAGGAATACTTAGGCCTACTATGTATTGTAATGTTGGTCATTCTGGTGGGACTTGGAGTGTTCTCTCTGGTGGGACTTGGAGTGTTCTCTCTGGTGGGACTTGGAGTGTTCTCTCTGGTGAGACTTGGAGTGTTCTCTATGGTGGGACTTGGAGTGTTCTCTATGGTGGGACTTGGAGTGTTCTCTCTGGTGGGACTTGGAGTGTTCTCTCTGGTGGGACTTGGAGTGTTCTCTCTGGTGGGACTTGGAGTGTTCTCTCTGGTGGGACTTGGAGTGTTCTCTCTGGTGGGACTTGGTGTGTTCTCTCTGGTGGGACTTTGAGTGTTCTCTATGGTGGGACTTGGAGTGTTCTCTCTGGTGGGACTTGGAGTGTTCTCTCTGGTGGGACTTGGTGAAGGAGTCTGACAACCACGGGTGCAGGACTCACAATCCTCAGACTGGCGTCGAGCGCTTTTTGCAGCTGAAGTCTTCATGGAAGAGCATTTGTGGGTCAGGATGAGGGCGAGAGGGTGTGCGCCTCAGCAAGTTCATGGACTCACCACTTGTTAGGAGACTTGCTTTGCTTGTTAGGAGACTTGCTTTGCTTGTTAGGAGACTTTCTTTGTGAGTGCTCCATAAAGTCTGGGGAAGATGAGCTTGTGTGGAAGATTGAATTACTGATGTGTTGTCGTGGCAAACAAGCCTCGCTTGTGTCTTCCACTTCACGCGTGTGCCAAGTCGCCCTTGTGGCTTCCTTGTGATGACCATTCTTTTTTTAATTTTTGCTGTGTGATTTTTATCTGAATTTGGATGCCATTTGTCTTCTTAAAACCCACTCAATTGGTTCCTTTGTCCACCATTCAGTGTGACCTTTTCCTCACCATTGGAGATCCAAATGTGAATTTAGTAGAATAAATAGTTGAATGGCTATGTCATTTCATATTTGCAATCTTAAAAAAATGTTTATTGTTAATGGCAGCAGTAAAATGACAGTCATGTGTATTATATGGCGCTAAAGTTGTTGTAATGCTATTGTAGTACTGGAGGGCTCCGGCAGGGGTCGCGTTGTGCTGGGAGCTACTCAGTAGTGTCTTTACTACATCCTTGTACATTAAGGAATTTTTTTACACTGAATTTTTTTACACTGAATTTTTATACACTGACATTTTAAACACTGTAAATAATTTTTTTTAGCGTTTGAATAATTGAATTTTTTTGCATTGAATTATACTGACAATTTTATTTTGAAAAAAAGTAAGCAAAATGTGTTTACAAATTCCATATTTGAAAATTCAGTGTTTAAAAATTCTGTATTTAAACACTTACTGTAACTGATTTGTTTTAGCGTTTGAATAAATGAAGTTTTTTGCATTAAATTATACTGACAATTTTATTTTGAAAAAAAAAAGTAAGCAAAATGTGTTAAAAAATTCCATATTTAAAATTCAGTGTTTAAAAATTCTGTATTTTAAACACTTACTGTAACTGATTTTTTTTAGCGTTTGAATAATTGCATTTTTTTGCATTGAATTATACTGACAATTTTATTTTGAAAAAAAAAATGTAAGCAAAATGTGTTAAAAAATTCCATATTCAGTGTTTAATAATTCTGTATTTAAAAATGTAAGAAGGCTGTAATTGATCATAATTAGTGCAAACAAAGAATCCCACGCCTTGATGACTCTATTTTATTTTGAAAAAAAAGTAAGCAAAATGTGTTAAGAAATTCCATATTTGAAAATTCAGTGTTTAAAAATTATGTATTTTAAACACTTACTGTAACTAATTCTTTTAGGGTTAGAATATTTGCATTTTTTTGCATTGAATTATACTGACAATTTTATTTTGGAAAAATAAATGTAAGCAAAATGTGTTAAAAAATTCTATATTTGAAAATTCAGTGTTTAAAAAATTATGTATTTAAAAATGTAAAAAGGCTGTAATTGATCATAATTAGTGCCAACAAAGAATCCCACGCCTTGATGACTCCATTTTATTTTGAAAACAAAATGTAAGCAAAATGTGTTAAAAATTCCATATTTGAAAATTCAGTGTTTAAAAATTCTGTATTTTAAACACTTACTGTAACTGATTCTTTTAGAGTTAGAATATTTGCATTTTTTTGCATTGAATTATACTGACAATTTTATTTTGAAGAAAAAGTAAGCAAAATGTGTTAAAAAATTCCATATTTGAAAATTCAGTGTTTGAAAATTCTGTATTTTAAACACTTACTGTAACTGATTTTTTTAGTGTTTGAATAATTGCATTTTTTTGTATTGAATTATACTGACAATTTTATTTTGAAAAAAAAAAAAGTAAGCAAAATGTGTTAAAAAAATTCCATATTTGAAAATTCAGTGTTTAATAATTCTGTATTTGAAAATGTAAGAAGGCTGTAATTGATCATAATTAGTGCAAACAAAGAATCCCATGCCTTGATGACTCCATTTTATTTTGAAAAAAAAGTAAGCAAAATGTGTTAAAAAATTCCATATTTGAAAATTCAGTGTTTAAAAATTATGTATTTTAAACACTTACTGTAACTGATTTTTTTAGAGTTAGAATATTTGCATTGAATTATACTGACAATTTTATTTTGAAAAAAAAAAGTGAGCAAAAATGTCTTAAAAAATTCCATATTTGAAAATTCATTGTTTAAAAATTCTGTATTTAAAAATGTAAGAAGCCTGTAATTGATCATAATTAGTGCAAACAAAGAATCCCACGCCTTGATGACTCAATTTTATTTTGGAAAAAAAAAAAGGTAAGCAAAATGTGTTAAAAAATTCCATATTTGAAAATTCAGTGTTTAAAATTTCTGTATTTTAAACACTTACTGTAACTGATTTTTTTAGCGTTTGAATAATTGAATTTTTTTGCATTGAATTATACTGACAATTTTATTTAGAAAAAAAATGTAAGCAAAATGTGTTAAATTCCATATTTGAAAATTCAGTGTTTAAAAATTCTGTATTTAAAAATGTAAGAAGGCTGTAATTGATTATAATAAGTGCTAAAAAAAAAAAAGAATCCCACGCCTTGATGACTCAATTTTTTTTTTAAAGTAAGAAAAATGTGTTAAAAAATTCCATATTTGAAAATTCAGTGTTTAAAAATTCTGTATTTAAAAATTCTGCGTTTTTAAAATTCAGTGTATAAAAGTTCAGTGTATAAAACATCAGTGTATAAAAATTCAGTGTTTAAAAATTCTGTATTTAAAAATTCTGCGTTTTTAAAATTCAGTGTATAAAAGTTCAGTGTATAAAACATCAGTGTTTAAAAATTCAGTGTTTGAAAATTCAGTGTTTAAAAATTCCGTATTGAAAAATTCGGCATTTAAAGATTCAGTGTATAAAAATTCAGTGCATACAAATTCAGTGTTCAAAAATGTTGAGTATAAAAATGTTGTGTATAAAAATTCATTGTTTAAAAATTCAGTGTATAAAAAATTCAGTGTTTAAAAATGTTGTGTATAAATATTAAGTGTATAAAAAAATTCAGTGTATAAAAATGAATTGTATAAAAAATCAGTTTTTAAAAATTCAGCGTTTAAAAATTCTGCATCTAAAGATTCAGTGTATGAAAATTCAATGTATGAAAATTCAGTGTAAAAAAAATTTAATATAAAAATTAATTGTTTAAAATTCAGCATATAAAAGTTCAGTTTTTAAAAATTCAGTGTATAAAAATTCAGTGTAATAAAAATTTTGTGTATAAAAATTAGTTGTTTAAAAATGTTGTTTTTAATTATTCAGTGTATAAAAATTCAGTTTTGTCACTTCCGGTAAATTAAGACTAAAGCAATCGATTCTGTCTTACAACCAGCCAATAAGGTGTCAAGTTTCAAATCAGTCTTGCTTTTTGAAGCAGCAAATTTTTCAACACTGAATTTTTTTTTCTATTACATTTTATTTTTAATTAGATGAAAAATTTAGAAGAAAAATGTCCCATTCATTTCACTGGGAATTTCATGAACATTTGGGAATTCCGGGAAAAGAGGGAATTCTTTTGAAAATGCTAAAACATTTGAATGTTCTGAATGAGTTTAGAACAGTTCTAATTTTTCAAAATGGTCCAGAAATGTTGAAGTAGTAACATTTTTAATTAAGAAATTGTATTAAGGAATTCCAGGAATTTCGGGAAAACCGGGATTTTTTCCAGTTAAAAAAACAACTTTTTTTTGGTCCTGATTAAGAGGAATGTTTGGACGGTGGAACGGTTGACGTGGGTTGAAAAATGTGGAAGTAGTAGTCGCCAGAAAAAATGGGTTTGAAAAAATGGGAATTCCTGGATTTTTTTTTAACTTGGAAAATGATAGTTTGAATGTCCAGAATGAGTGGAATGTGTTGAAGGTGGAATGGTTTGAATAGGGTGAAAAATGTGGAAATGGTGGAAGTTTGAAAAATGGACAATTCATTATGAACAGTGAAAAATTCTGGGAAATTTGGGAATTTTTGGAATTGATCAAGGGAAAGCCCGCAATTCCAGATTAGGCTGAACAGTTTGAAGTTGGAATGCTTTGAATCGGGTGAAACATTTGGAAATGGTGGAAGTTTGAAAAATTGACAAATTTTAAATGGGGAAAAATGTCCCGGAAAATCTGGAATTCTGGGAAATCTGGAAATGTTTTGAATTTGTCCAGAAAAAGCTTACGATTGCAGAATAGCCTGAACAGTGTGAAGTTAGAACGCTTTGAATCGGGTGAAACATTTGGAAATGGTGGAAGTTTGAAAAATTGACAAATTTTAAATGGGGAAAAATGTCCCGGAAAACCGGAAATTCTGGGAAATCTGGGAATTTTTGGAATTTATCAAGGGAAAGCCCGCTATTCCCAAATGGGCTGAACAGTTTGAAGTTGGAACGCTTTGAATCGGGTGAAAAATGTGGAAATGGTGGAAGTTTGAAAAATGGCCAATTCATTGTGAATGAGGGAAAATGTCCTGGAAAACCTGGAATTCTGGGAAATCTGGGAATTTCTGGAATTTGTCAATAAAAAGCCTGCGATTCCTGAATAGGCTGAACAGTTTGAAGTTGGAACGCTTTCAATCGGGTGAAAAATGTGGAAATGGTGGAAGTTTGAAAAATTGACAAATTTTAAATGGGGAAAAATGTTCCGGAAAACCTCGAATTCTGGGAAATCTGGGAATTTTTGGAATTTGTCCAGAAAAAGCTTACGATTGCAGAATAGGCTGAACAGTGTGAAGTTGGAACGCTTTGAATCGGGTGAAAAATGTGAAAATGGTGGAAGTTTGAAAAATTGACAAATTTTAAATGGGGAAAAATGTCCCGGAAAACACAGAATTCTGGGAAATCTGGGAATTTTTGGAATTTGTCCAGTAAAAGCTTACGATTGCAGAACAGGCTGAACAGTGTGAAGTTGGAACGCTTTGAATCGAGTGAAACATTTGGAAATGGTGGAAGTTTGAAAAATTGACAAATTTTAAATGGGGAAAAATGTCCCGGAAAACCGGAAATTCTGGGAATTTTTGGAATTTATCAAGGAAAAGCCCGCTATTCCCGAATAGGCTGAACAGTTTGAAGTTGGAACACTTTGAATGAGGTGAAAAATGTGGAATTGGTGGAAGTTTGAAAAATGGACAATTCATTTTGAATGGGGAAAAATGTCCCGGGAAACCGGAAATTCTGGGAATTTTTGGAATTTGTCAAGGAAAAGCCCGCTATTCCCAAATGGGCTGAACAGTTTGAAGTTGGAACGCTTTGAGTCGGGTGAAAAATGTGGAATTGGTGGAAGTTTGAAAAATGGACAATTCATTTTGAATGGGGAAAAATGTCCCGGGAAACCGGAAATTCTGGGAATTTTTGGAATTTATCAAGGAAAAGCCCGCTATTCCCAAATGGGCTGAACAGTTTGAAGTTGGAACGCTTTGAATCGGGTGAAAAATGTGGAAATGGTGGAAGTTTGAAAAATGGCCAATTCATTGTGAACGGGGGAAAATGTTCTGGAAAACCTGGAATTCTGGGAAATCTGGGAATTTTTGGAATTTGTCAAGGTGAAGCCCGCGATTCCTGAACAGGCTGAACAGTTTGAAGTTGGAACGCTTTGAATGAGATGAAAAATGTGGAAATGTTGGAAGTTTGAAAAATGGACAATTCATTGTGAACGGGGGAAAATGTTCTGGAAAACCTGGAATTCTGGGAAATCTGGGAATTTTTGGAATTTGTCAAGGTGAAGCCCGCGATTCCTGAACAGGCTGAACAGTTTGAAGTTGGAACGCTTTGAATGAGATGAAAAATGTGGAAATGGTGGAAGTTTGAAAAATGGCCAATTCATTGTGAACGGGGGAAAATGTTCTGGAAAACCTGGAATTCTGGGAAATCTGGGAATTTTTGGAATTTGTCAAGGTGAAGCCCGCGATTCCTGAACAGGCTGAACAGTTTGAAGTTGGAACGCTTTGAATGAGATGAAAAATGTGGAAATGTTGGAAGTTTGAAAAATGGACAATTCATTTTGAATGGGGAAAAATGTCCCGGGAAAACCCGGAATTCTGGGAAATCTGGGAATTTTTGGAATTTTTCCAGAAAAAGCTTGCGATTCCCGAATAGGCTGAACAGTTTGAAGTTGGAACGCTTTGAATCGGGTGGAAATGGTGGAAGTTTGAAAAATGGCCAATTCATTTTAAGTGGGGAAAAATGCCCCGGAAAACAGGACATTCTGGGAAATCTGGGAATTTTTGGAATTTGTCAAGGGAAAGATTCCTGAATAGGCAGAACAGTTTGAAGTTGGAACGCTTTGAATCGGGTGAAAAATGGAAGGTAGAGCGTGCCAAAATGTGGAGAATAATAATAATAATAAATAGATGAAATTTGGTGTAGAAAGCATGTGTGTGAGTAGTATTCATGTGTTTGAGAGAAGTTATGTATGTAAATATTGATATATATTTGTGAATGAAAGCGCCAGAGTGGAGCTGCTGGTGTAAAGTTGAGCAGAAGTGTGCAAGTCTGACAGGCAACAACCTCGGCGGCCAAAACGTCAGCTAATAAACAAGCGAGGCTTCAAGGAAAAAAAAAAAAAGCCCTTTTTATTGATTCTTCCTTCCACATAGCAACCGGCTTCTGATTGGCTGACACCATTCACCTCCTCGGCCTCCCATTGGCCGAGAGCCCGGCAGGCCTCGGGAAGGAATGGGACGGAGACAGCGAGCAGGCGCACCTGATTGGACGGAACATCCTCCTCTACGAGCCTTCAAGTTACTTCATGATTGGACGGAACATCCTCCTCTACGAGCCTTCAAGTTACTTCATGATTGGACGGAACATCCTTCTCTACGAGCCTCCAAGTCACTTCATGGCGTCTTTACGGCGAAGGTTGGACAAACAAAGCCGCCTGCTCGGTTACTTAGCGAAACCAGCAGGGCTGCGTGAAGAGGAGGAGGAGGAGGAGGAGAGGAAAAGACCTTGTTTAGTTATTTGTGCTTGTTTAGGGCGGGAGTTGGGAGGAAAGATTGAGTTGTTAGTAGAAGTGAAAGTGCTGCGTCGGCACGTCGCTTTGGGAAGAAGCCAGCTTGGCTGGAATGTTTCAGCTTCCATCAAAGTCACTCATTTACATTGTAGGGAATAACATGTCTTCCCTACAATGTCTGCACACTTTCTCCTCTCTTCCTGTCCGTCTGACCTCTTATAAACTCTTCTCCAACTCACGGCTTTAACCGCAAACAAATGATGTATATACGCACATTAGTCACAACATTTATCTGGACCTGACATGCTCCATCTCAACATACCAAAATAAAAGGGAAATGTGTTCACAATGTAAAGAACAGATCGCATATTTTTCTTTTTCTTTTTTACGCATTCTAAATCGTAAAGTACAGCAAGTTCGAGGCGGCCAACAAGTAGTACGCTATTGCGCCCAGTAGGTGAAAGTTAATTCTGTAAAGAAACACTTCAAAGGAGTAGTCGAACTTAAAAAGGGTGGAAATAGGTTCCAAAAAAAAAAGTGGGATTCCTGGAAATGTGTTGAACGTGGAAAAATGGTAGTTTAAATGTCCAGGATGAGTTGAATGTGTTGAAGGTGGAATGGTTTGAATCGGTTGAAGAATGTGGGAATAGTGGGAGTTTGTATAATTGACAATTAATTTTGAATGGAGAAAATGAAAAAAAAAATAGGAGTTATGGGAAATCCGGGAATTTCAATGGGAATTTCATGGAAATTTGGGAATTCCGGGAAAAGAGGGAATTTTCTTGAAAATGGTAAAAAAAAACGTGAATGTTCTGAAAGATCGATGTTGGAATTTTTCGAATCTGTCGAGAAATGTTAAAGTAGAAACATTTCTATTTGAGAAATGGTATTACGGAATTCCTGGAATTTCGGGGAAACCGGGAATTTTCCTGGTTCCTCGACCAACTTGGTTTTTTGTCCTGACGATGAGGAGTGTTTAGACGGTGGAAATAGGTTGAACAATGAAAAGGAGTAGTCAAACTTAAAAAGGGTGGAAATAGGTTTAAAAAAAAAAAAAACAGGAATTCCTGGAAATGTGTTGAAGTTGGAAAAATGGTAGTTTGAATGTCCAGGATGAGTTGAATGTGTTGAAGGTGGAATGGTTTGAATCGGTTGAAGAATGTGGGAATAGTGGGAGTTTGTATAATTGACAATTCATTTTGAATGGAGAAAATGGGAAAAAAAAAAAGAGGAATTTGGGGAAATCCGGGATTTTTTTTTAGAATCGTTGAAGTAAAGCACACAATTCTCAAAGAGGCAGAGAACAGTTTAAATCGGATAAAAAAATCGGGGCATTGTGGAACTTTGAAAAATGTCCCATTCATTTCAATGGGGATTTCATGGAAATTTGGGAATCCCGGGAAAAGAGGGAATTTTCTTGAAAATGGTAAAAAATGTGAATGTTCTGAAAGATCGGTGTTGGAATTTTTTGAATCTGTCGAGAAATGTTGAAGTAGAAACATTTCTATTTGAGAAATGGTATTACGGAATTCCTGGAATTTCGGGAAAACCGGGAATTTTCCTAGTTCCTCAACCAACTTGTTTTTTGTCCTGTCGATGAGGATTGTTTTGACGGTGCAACGGTTGAAATAGGTTGAAAAATGTGAAAGGAGTAGTCAAACTTAAAAAGGGTGGAAATAGGTTACAAAAAAACCCCCGGGAATTCCTGGAAATGTGTTGAACTTGGAAAAATGGTAGTTTGAATGTCCAGGATGAGTTAAATGTGTTGAAGGTGGAATGGTTTGAATCGGTTGAAGAATGTGGGAATGGTGGGAGTTTGTATAATGGACAATTCATTTTGAATGGAGAAAATGAAAAAAAAAAACGAGGAGTTATGGGAAATCCGGGAATTTTTTTGAATCGTTGAAGTAGAGCACACAATTCTCAAAGAGGCAGAGAACAGTTTAAATCGGATAAAAAATGTGGGAATTGTGGAACTTTGGAAAATGTCCCATTCATTTCAATGGGGATTTCATGGAAATTTGGGAATTCCGGGAAAAGAGGGAATTTTCTTGAAAATGGTAAAAAAAAACGTGAATGTTCTCAAAGATTGATGTTGGAATTTTTCGAATCTGTCGAGAAATGTTAAAGTAGAAACATTTCTATTTGAGAAATGGTATTACGGAATTCCTGGAATTTCGGGAAAACCGGGAATTTTCCTAGTTTCTCGACCAACTTGTTTTTTGTCCTGACAATGAGGAGTGTTTTGACGGTGCAACGGTTGAAAAATGTGAAAGGAGTAGTCAAACTTAAAAAGGGTGGAAATAGGTTACAAAAAAAACTAAACGGGAATTCCTGGAAATGTGTTGAACGTGGAAAAATGGTAGTTTGAATGTCCAGGATGAGTTGAATGTGTTGAAGGTGGAATGGTTTGAATCGGTTGAAGAATGTGGGAATAGTGGGAGTTTGTATAATTAACAATTCATTTTGAATGGAGAAAATGAAAAAAAAAAATAGGAGTTATGGGAAATCCGGGAATTTCAATGGGAATTTCATGGACATTTGGGAATTCCGGGAAAAGGGGGAATTTTCTTGAAAATGGTAAAAAAAACGTGAATGTTCTGAAAGATCGATGTTGGAATTTTTCGAATCTGTCGAGAAATGTTAAAGTAGAAACATTTCTATTTGAGAAATGGTATTACGGAATTCCTGGAATTTCGGGAAAACCGGGAATTTTCCTAGTTTCTCGACCAACTTGGTTTTTTTGTCCTGACGATGAGGAGTGTTTTGACGGTGCAACGGTTGAAAAATGTGAAAGGAGTAGTCAAACTTAAAAAGGGTGGAAATAGGTTACAAAAAAACCTCGGGAATTCCTGGAAATGTGTTGAATGTCCAGGATGAGTTGAATGTGTTGAAGGTGGAATGCTTTGAATCGGTTGAAGAATGTGGGAATGGTGGGAGTTTGAATAATGGACAATTAATTTTGAATGGAGAAAATAAAAAATAAAAAAGGAATTTAGGGAAATCCGGGAAATTTTTTGAATCGTTGAAGTAGAGCACACAGTTCTCAAAGAGGCAGAGAACAGTTTAAATCGGATAAAAAAATGGGGAATTGTGGTACTTTGAAAAATGTCCCATATTTTTCAATGGGAATTTCATGGAATTCCGGGAAAAGAGGGAATTTTCTTGAAAATGGTGAAAAACGTGAATGTTCTGAATGATTTGAAATGGTTGGTGTTGGAATTTTTCGAATCTGTCGAGAAATGTTGAAGTAGAAACATTTCTATTTGAGAAATGGTATTACGGAATTCCTGGAATTTCGGGAAAACCGGGAATTTTTCTAGTTCCTCGACCAACTTGGTTTTTTGTCCTGACGATGAGGAGTGTTTTGACGGTGCAAATAGGTTGAAAAATGAAAAGGAGTAGTCAAACTTAAAAAGGGTGGAAATAGGTTTAAAAAAAAAAACGGGAATTCCTGGAAATGTGTTGAAGTTGGAAAAATGGTAGTTTGAATGTCCAGGATGAGTTGAATGTGTTGAAGGTGGAATTGTTTAAGTCAGTTGAAAAATGTGTGAATTGTGGAAGATAGAAAAATGTCCAATTCATTTTTGAATAGGGAAAATGAAATTTTTTTTTTTTTTGGAATTATGGGAAATCCGGGAAATTTTTTTGAATAGTTGGAGTAGAGCACACAATTCTCAAAGAGGCAGAGAACAGTTTAAATCGGATAAAAAATGTGGGAATTGTGGAACTTTGAAAAATGTCCCATTCATTTCAATGGGAATTTCATGGACATTTGGGAATTCCAGGAAAAGAGGGAATTTTCTTGAAAATGGTAAAAAAAAACGTGAATGTTCTGAAAGATCGATGTTGGAATTTTTCGAATCTGTCGAGAAATGTTAAAGTAGAAACATTTCTATTTGAGAAATGGTATTACGGAATTCCTGGAATTTCGGGAAAACCGGGAATTTTCCTAGTTTCTCGACCAACTTGGTTTTTTGTCCTGACGATGAGTGTTTTAATGGTGCAACGGTTGAAAAATGTGAAAGGAGTAGTCAAACTTAAAAAGGGTGGAAATAGGTTACAAAAAAACCCCCGGGAATTCCTGGAAATGTGTTGAACTTGGAAAAATGGTAGTTTGAATGTCCAGGATGAGTTGAATGTGTTGAAGGTGGAATGCTTTGAATCGGTTGAAGAATGTGGGAATGGTGGGAGTTTGAATAATGGACAATTAATTTTGAATGGAGAAAATTAAAAAAAAAAGAGGAATTTAAGGAAATCCGGGAATTTTTTTTGAATCGTTGAAGTAGAGCACACAATTCTCAAAGAGGCAGAGAACAGTTTAAATGGGATAAAAAAAATTGGGGCATTGTGGAATTTTGAAAAATGTCCCATATTTTTCAATGGGAATTTCATGGAATTCCGAGAAAAGAGGGGATTTTCTTGAAAATGATAAAAAAACGTGAATGTTCTGAATGATTTGAAATGGTTGGTGTTGGAACTTTTCGAATCTGTCGAGAAATGTTGAAGTAGAAACATTTCCATTTGAGAAATGGTATTACGGAATTCCTGGAATTTCGGGGATACCGGGAATTTTCCCTGGTTCCTCGACCAACTTGGTTTTTTGTCCTGACGATGAGGAGTGTTTAGACGGTGGAAATAGGTTGAAAAATGAAAAGGAGTAGTCAAACTTAAAAAGGGTGGAAATAGGTTTAAAAAAACAACGGGAATTCCTGGAAATGTGTTGAACTTGGAAAAATGGTAGTTTGAATGTCCAGGATGAGTTGAATGTGTTGAAGGTGGAATGGTTTGAATCGGTTGAAGAATGTGGGAATAGTGGGAGTTTGTATAATTGACAATTCATTTTGAATGGAGAAAATGGGGAAAAAAAAAAAGAGGAATTTGGGGAAATCCGGGAATTTTTTTTAGAATCGTTGAAGTAAAGCACACAATTCTCAAAGAGGCAGAGAACAGTTTAAATCGGATAAAAAAATCGGGGCATTGTGGAACTTTGAAAAATGTCCCATTCATTTCAATGGGGATTTCATGGAAATTTGGGAATTCCGGGAAAAGAGGGAATTTTCTTGAAAATGGTAAAAAATGTGAATGTTCTGATGGATCGGTGTTGGAATTTTTTGAATCTGTCGAGAAATGTTGAAGTAGAAACATTTCTATTTGAGAAATGGTATTACGGAATTCCTGGAATTTCGGGAAAACCGGGAATTTTCCTAGTTTCTCGACCAACTTGTTTTTTTTGTCCTGACGATGAGGATTGTTTTGACGGTGCAACGGTTGAAATAGGTTGAAAAATGTGAAAGGAGTAGTCAAACTTAAAAAGGGTGGAAATAGGTTACAAAAAAAGGGAATTCCTGGAAATGTGTTGAACTTGGAAAAATGGTAGTTTGAATGTCCAGGATGAGTTGAATGTGTTGAAGGTGGAATGCTTTGAATCGGTTGTAGAATGTGGGAATGGTGGGAGTTTGAATAATGGACAATTAATTTTGAATGGAGAAAATAAAAAAAAAAGAGGAATTTAGGGAAATCCGGGAATTTTTTTTGAATCGTTGAAGTAGAGCACACAGTTCTCAAAGAGGCAGAGAACAGTTTAAATCGGATAAAAAAATGGGGAATTGTGGCACTTTGAAAAATGTCCCATATTTTTCAATGGGAATTTCATGGAATTCCGGGAAAAGAGGGAATTTTCTTGAAAATGGTAAAAAACGTGAATGTTCTGAATGATTTGAAATGGTTGGTGTTGGAATTTTTTGAATCTGTCGAGAAATGTTGAAGTAGAAACATTTCTATTTGAGAAATGGTATTACGGAATTTCGGGAAAACCGGGAATTTTCCTAGTTCCTCGACCAACTTGTTTTTTTGTCCTGACGATGAGGAGTGTTTAGACGGTGGAAATACGTTGAAAAATGTGAAAGGAGTAGTCAAACTTAAAAAGGGTGGAAATAGGTTAAAAAAAAAAAAAAACGGGAATTCCTGGAAATGTGTTGAAGTTGGAAAAATGGTAGTTTGAATGTACAGGATGAGTTGAATGTGTTGAAGGTGGAATTGTTTAAGTCAGTTGAAAAATGTGGGAATTGTGGAAGATAGAACAATGTCCAATTCATTTTTGAATAGGGAAAATGAAAACAAAAAAAGGAATTATGGGAAATCCGGGATTTTTTTTAAATCGTTGAAGTAGAGCACACAATTCTCAAAGAGGCAGAGAACAGTTTAAATCGGATAAAAAAATGTGGGGATTGTGGAACTTTGAAAAATGTCCCATTCATTTCAATGGGAATTTCATGGACATTTGGGAATTCCGGGAAAAGAGGGAATTTTCTTCAAAATGGTAAAAAACGTGAATGTTCTGAATGATTTGAAATGGTTGGTGTTGGAATTTTTCGAATCTGTCGAGAAATGTTGAAGTAGAAACATTTCTATTTGAGAAATGGTATTACGGAATTCCTGGAATTTCGGGAAAACCGGGAATTTTCCTAGTTCCTCGACCAACTTGGTTTTTTGTCCTGACGATGAGGAGTGTTTAGACGGTGGAAATACGTTGAAAAATGTGAAAGGAGTAGTCAAACTTAAAAAGGGTGGAAATAGGTTTAAAAAAAAAAACGGGAATTCCTGGAAATGTGTTGAAGTTGGAAAAATGGTAGTTTGAATGTACAGGATGAGTTGAATGTGTTGAAGGTGGAATTGTTTAAGTCAGTTGAAAAATGTGGGAATTGTGGAAGATAGAACAATGTCCAATTCATTTTTGAATAGGGAAAATGAAAACAAAAAAAGGAATTATGGGAAATCCGGGATTTTTTTTAAATCGTTGAAGTAGAGCACACAATTCTCAAAGAGGCAGAGAACAGTTTAAATCGGATAAAAAAATGTGGGAATTGTGGAACTTTGAAAAATGTCCCATTCATTTCAATGGGAATTTCATGGACATTTGGGAATTCCGGGAAAAGAGGGAATTTTCTTCAAAATGGTAAAAAACGTGAATGTTCTGAATGATTTGAAATGGTTGGTGTTGGAATTTTTCGAATCTGTCGAGAAATGTTGAAGTAGAAACATTTCTATTTGAGAAATGGTATTACGGAATTCCTGGAATTTCGGGAAAACCGGGAATTTTCCTAGTTCCTCGACCAACTTGGTTTTTTGTCCTGACGATGAGGAGTGTTTAGACGGTGGAAATACGTTGAAAAATGTGAAAGGAGTAGTCAAACTTAAAAAGGGTGGAAATAGGTTTAAAAAAAAAAAACGGGAATTCCTGGAAATGTGTTGAAGTTGGAAAAATGGTAGTTTGAATGTACAGGATGAGTTGAATGTGTTGAAGGTGGAATTGTTTAAGTCAGTTGAAAAATGTGGGAATTGTGGAAGATAGAACAATGTCCAATTCATTTTTGAATAGGGAAAATGAAAACAAAAAAAGGAATTATGGGAAATCCGGGATTTTTTTTTAATCGTTGAAGTAGAGCACACAATTCTCAAAGAGGCAGAGAACAGTTTAAATCGGATAAAAAATGTGGGAATTGTGGAACTTTGAAAAATGTCCCATTCATTTCAATGGGAATTTCATGGACATTTGGGAATTCCGGGAAAAGAGGGAATTTTCTTCAAAATGGTAAAAAACGTGAATGTTCTGAATGATTTGAAATGGTTGGTGTTGGAATTTTTCGAATCTGTCGAGAAATGTTGAAGTAGAAACATTTCTATTTGAGAAATGGTATTACGGAATTCCTGGAATTTCGGGAAAACCGGGAATTTTCCTAGTTCCTCAACCAACTTGTTTTTTGTCCTGACAATGAGGAGTGTTTTGACGGTGCAACGGTTGAAAAATGTGAAAGGAGTAGTCAAACTTAAAAAGGGTGGAAATAGGTTAAAAAAAACAAAAAAACGGGAATTCCTGGAAATGTGTTGAACGTGGAAAAATG
>NC_084584.2:8627500-8695000 GCF_033978685.3 Nerophis lumbriciformis | reverse complement strand
TTATCACTGGTCTCTAGAGCTCACTCTTTGTCCTCAACTCTTATCACTGGTCTCTATAGCTTACTCTTTGTCCTCAACTCTTATCACTGGTCTCTATAGCTCACTCTTTGTCCTCAACTCTTATCACTGGTCTCTATAGCTCACTCTTTGTCCTCAACTCTTTTCACTGGTCTCTATAGCTCACTCTTTGTCCTCAACTCTTATCACTGGTCTCTACAGCTCACTCTTTGTCCTCAACTCTTATCACTGGTCTCTAGAGCTCACTCTTTGTCCTGAACTCTTATCACTGGTCTCTAGAGCTCACTCTTTGTCCTCAACTCTTATCACTGGTCTCTACAGCTCACTCTTTGTCCTCAACTCTTATCACTGGTCTCGAGAGCTCACTCTTTGTCCTCAACTCTTATCACTGCTCTATACAGCTCACTCTTTGTCCTCAACTCTTATCACTGGTCTCTATTGCTCACTCTTTGTCCTCAACTCTTGTCACTGGTCTCTATAGCTCACTCCTTGTCCTCAACTCATATCACTGGTCTCTATAGCTCATTCTTTGTCCTCAACTCTTATCACTGGTCTCTACAGCTCACTCTTTGTCCTCAACTCTTATCACTGGTCTCTACAGCTCACTCTTTGTCCTCAACTCTTATCACTGGTCTCTATAGCTCACTCTTTGTCCTCCTGCCTCATATCACTGTAGCTCACTCTTTGTCCTCAACTCTTATCACTGGTCTCTATAGCTCACTCTTTGTCCTCAACTCTTATCACTGGTCTCTATAGCTTACTCTTTGTCCTCAACTCTTATCACTGGTCTCTACAGCTCACTCTTTGTCCTCAACTCTTATCACTGGTCTCTACAGCTCACTCTTTGTCCTCAACTCTTATCACTGGTCTCTACAGCTCACTCTTTGTCCTCAACTCTTATCACTGGTCTCTAGAGCTCACTCTTTGTCCTCCTCAACTCTTATCACTGGTCTCTATAGCCCACTCTTTGTCCTCCTGCCTCATATCACTGGTCTCTACAGCTCACTCTTTGTCTTCAACTCTTATCACTGGTCTCTACAGCTCACTCTTTGTCCTCAACCCTTATCACTGGTCTCTACAGCTCACTCTTTGTCCTCAACTCTTATCACTGGTCTCTATAGCTCACTCTTTGTCCTCCTGCCTCATATCACTGTAGCTCACTCTTTGTCCTCAACTCTTATCACTGCTATCTATAGCTCACTCTTTGTCCTCAACTCTTATCACTGGTCCCTACAGCTCACTCTTTGTCCTCAACTCTTATCACTGGTCTCTATAGCTCACTCTTTGTCCTCAACTCTTATCACTGGTCTCTAGAGCTCACTCTTTGTCCTCCTCAACTCTTATCACTGGTCTCTATAGCCCACTCTTTGTCCTCCTGCCTCATATCACTGGTCTCTACAGCTCACTCTTTGTCTTCAACTCTTATCACTGGTCTCTACAGCTCACTCTTTGTCCTCAACCCTTATCACTGGTCTCTACAGCTCACTCTTTGTCCTCAACTCTTATCACTGGTCTCTACAGCTCACTCTTTGTCCTCAACTCTTATCACTGGTGTCTACAGCTCACTCTTTGTCCTCAACTCTTATCACTCGTCTCTATAGCTCACTCTTTGTCCTCAACTCTTATCACTGGTCTCTACAGCTCACTCTTTGTCCTCAACTCTTATCACTGGTCTCTATAGCTCACTCTTTGTCCTCAACTCTTATCACTGGTCTCTATAGCTTACTCTTTGTCCTCAACTCTTATCACTGGTCTCTAGAGCTCACTCTTTGTCCTCAACTCTTATCACTGGTCTCTACAGCTCACTCTTTGTCCTCAACTCTTATCACTGGTCTCTAGAGCTCACTCTTTGTCCTCAACTCTTATCACTGGTCTCTAGAGCTCACTCTTTGTCCTCAACTCTTATCACTGGTCTCTACAGCTCATTCTTTGTCCTCAACTCTTATCACTGGTCTCTAGAGCTCACTCTTTGTCCTCGACTCATAGCATGTCATAAAGAGATATGTTTGTTACGTAACTGGATCGCTGATTAACATCTGTCTGCATTGTTGTATCAACAGATTGGGGCTTTTTTTTAATATCCTGAAATGTAACATTTCTAATGACTGTTCCCAATGATGTCATTGTTTTCAGGGCATAGCGGGCGGGCAGGGAAAGGATTCTTGCACATCCTGCTATTGTACTTGTCATTTCCTTTCTCTTCCATCTGTCCACAGCATGTCCTCCAGCCCAGCTGACCCCAGGATGAAGCTCAGTGGAACACACAAGTGAGCAACACATTGCAAAAAAATGCATTTTTACCAGTGTGTTACATGGCCTGTCCTTTTAACAACACTCAGTAAAGGTTTGGGAACTTAAGAGACACATTTTTGAAGTGGAATTATTTCCCATTCTTGCTTGATGTACAGCTTAAGTTGTTCAACAGTCTCCCTTCTCATATTTTAGCCTTCACACATTTTCAATGTCTGGACTACAGGCAGGCCAGTCTAGAACCCACACTCTTTTACTATTACACTGTTGTAACACGTGGCTTGGCATTGTCTTGCTGAAATAGGCAGGGGCGTCCATGATAACGTTGCTTGGATGTTGCCACCTGTATGTACCTTCACAGATGTGTAAGTTACCCATGCCTTGGGCACCAATACACCCCCATACCATCACACATGCTGCCTTTTACACTTTCACCCTAAAACAATCCGGATGGTTCTTTGCGTCTTTGTTCCGGAGGACACGACGTCCACAGTTTGCAAAAACAATATGAAATGTGGACTCCTCAGACCACAGAACACTTTTCCACTTTGCATCAGTCCATCTTAGATGAATTCGGGCCCAGCGAAGCCCGTTGAGTTTTTGGGTGTTGTTGATAAATGGCTTTCGCTTTGCATAGTGGAGTTTTAACTTGCATTTACAAATGTACTGACGGACAGTAGATACCGACAGTGGTTTTCTGAAGTGTTTCTGAGCCCATGTGGTGATATCCTTTACACACTGATGTTGGTTTTTGATGCAGTACCGCCTGAGTGCAGTGATTTCTCCACATTCTCTGAACCTTTTGATGATATTACGGAGAGTAGATGGCGAAATCCCTAAATTCCTTGTTGAGAAATGTTGTTCTTAAACAATTTGCTCAGGCATTTGTTGACAAAGTGGTGACCCTCGCCCCGTCCTTGTGTGTGAATGACTGAGCATTTTATACCCAATCATGGCAGCCACCTGTTCCCAATTAGCCCGTTCACCTGTAGGATGTTCCAAATAAGTCTTTGATGAGCATTCCTCAACTTTATCAGTCTTTTTTGAAACATGTTGCAGGCATCAAATTCATAATGAGCTAATATTTGCAAAAAATAACAAAGTTCCTCAGTTTCTTGTCTTTGCATATAGGTAGAAAAGGATTTGCAAATCGTTGTCGGGGGTGGATGAGACCCGCCCGGAGTTCCTTAAGGCTCTGGATGTTGCGGGGCTGTCTTGGTTGACAAGACTCTGCAACATCGCGTGGACATCGGGGGCGGTACCTCTGGATTGGCAGACCGGGGTGGTGGTTCCTCTCTTTAAGAAGGGGAACCGGAGGGTGTGTTCCAACTATCGTGGGATCACACTCCTCAGCCTTCCCGGTAAGGTCTATTCAGGTGTACTGGAGAGGAGGCTACGCCGGATAGTCCAACCTCGGATTCAGGAGGAACAGTGAGGTTTTCGTCCTGGTCGTGGAACTGTGGACCAGCTCTATACTCTCGGCAGGGTCCTTGAGGGTGCATGGGAGTTTGCCCAACCAGTCTACATGTGCTTTGTGGACTTGGAGAAGGCATTCGACCGTGTCCCTCGGGAAGTCCTGTGGGGAGTGATCAGAGAGTATGGGGTAACGGACTGTCTTATTGTGGCAGTTCGCTCCCTGTATGATCAGTGTCAGAGCTTGGTCCGCATTGCCGGTAGTAAGTCGGACACGTTTCCAGTGAGGGTTGGACTCCGCCAAGGCTGCCCTTTGTCACCCATTCTGTTCATAACCTTTATGGACAGAATTTCTAGGCGCAGTCAGGGCGTTGAGGGGATCTGGTTTGGTGGCTGCAGGATTAGGTCTCTGCTATTTGCAGATGATGTGGTCCTGATGACTTCCTACGGCCAAGATCTTCAGCTCTCACTGGATCGGTTCGCAGCAGAGTGTGAAGTGACTGGGATGGGAATCAGCACCTCCAAGTCCGAGTCCATGGTTCTCGCCCGGAAAAGGGTGGAGTGCCATCTCCGGGTTGGGGAGGAGATCTTGCCCCAAGTGGAGGAGTTCAAGTACCTCGGAGTCTTGTTCACGAGTGGGGGAAGAGTGGATCGTGAGATCGACAGGCGGATCGGTGCGGCGTCTTCAGTAATGCGGACGCTGTATCGATCCGTTGTGGTGAAGAAGGAGCTGAGCCGGAAGGCAAAGCTCTCGATTTACCGGTCGATCTACGTTCCCATCCTCACCTATGGTCATGAGCTTTGGGTCATGACCGAAAGGACAAGATCACGGGTACAAGCGGCTGAAACGAGTTTTCTCCGCCGAGTGGCGGGGCTCTCCCTTAGAGATAGGGTGAGAGGCTCTGTCATTCGGGGGGAGCTCAAAGTAAAGCCGCTGCTCCTCTACATCGAGAGGAGCCAGATGAGGTGGTTCGGGCATCTGGTCAGGATGCCACCCGAACGCCTCCCTAGGAAGGTGTTTCGGGCACGTCCGACCGGTAGGAGGCCACGGGGAAGACCCAGGACACGCTGGGAAGACTATCTCTCCCGGCTGGCCTGGGAACGCCTCGGGATCCCCCGGGAGGAGCTGGACGAAGTGGCTGGGGAGAGGGAAGTCTGGGCTTCCCTGCTTAAGCTGCTGCCCCCGCGACCCGACCACGGATAAGCGGAAGAAGATGGATGGATGGATGGATGGATGTATTGTAGATCTTGCTTCAATTTTTCATTGTACTTCCAACTGGAAGGTATTTGACTCCGCTCAGACAGAACACAATGAAACGTGTTGCGTAAAATGACAAAACCCTCATCAGTTTATTGTCTTTCAGCAAGAAAAAGGTCAGAATCTCACATTGCTTAGCCTTACCCGAGGCGTTCTCTCCGTCTTCATACGGAGTTTTTATTTCAACTATGAGGCTCCGTAGGCCTCATTCCGAGAAGCGACCTTAGAAATACATTTGAGTTTCTCTGTACAGAGTTCCTGTTGTCATCAAACTTGAACAAAAGACCCAAAAAATGTGCCAAGTTCAACACCCGATTCTTCGCGCCTCTAACTGTGTGGGTCAGGAAACACATTCATAGCTGGAGCAATGCCACAATTCAAGTAATGGAGGCAGGACACTTCCGGAGCTGGCGCGGTTCACACGAACATCGCAGGCCATATCTCGCCGACACCACCACCGAGTGCATTTTTGTGGCGCACGTCAAGCGTTCATAACACCTTCCACCACCGTCACACTTTGCAACAATAGAAATACTGTTGGATTGCACTTTCTTCAAGCTTTTCATCTTGTGGCGTGTTTATAGAAAAAATATATATAGAATACAAAACGCTTATACTTCGAGTAACAGAATATAACATACAGTACTTCCGATTATGTTTTCATCAGCAGGTGTAGATAGTTTTTGCTTGCATTGACGAGATGTTTGCCAAGTGCTTTGGTCAATGGGTATAACCAGGAGTATAATGGCTTACTACAGGATGTTAATGCTACATAATATCCACTGTATGAATGGTGCAAATTGTTAGGGTGCACCACAATTTTTCACATATTCACAAGTGGCATTTCCCCCCACCCCCCAAGAGCGGTTTGGTCCACCAAACCATGGACGATAGAAACAGCCTGTGTACAGCACCATTTTCTCCTCGCTCGTGTCGTAGCCGTCTAATATATTCTGTAACTTTCTCAGAGCTCGTTCAGTTTGAAGCAAAAAATGTCAGCTCTGATTGTTTGGGTCAAAGCGAGATGCAGCATCTGACGACTGGGAGCAATCGAGCGAATACCAAAACAACGTCCCACGAACAAACAGCAATATATGAAGTTCTTTCCGGAAACATTAAACGGTCTCTTGAAAGAAAACAAACAAACAGAAGCTGACATTCAAGTTCCGGTCCCACTTCGATCTGTGAACTCGCGTTCGCAAAAACTGATGGAATCACTTTAGTGCAACATTTCACCTGGATGCAGTCCTCCTCGCAGGGTACAGTAAACACGTCCTTTTGTATAATCTCACTTGCTTTACATTTCTGGAGCGGCCGGTGGAAGCCTGACAGTCTGTTTGGGAGTCTGTATGAGTTTGTGCTCCTCCGCGTGTTGCGAGGGCACCGCAGGCGCTTTGGCGTGTACTGGATGCGACAGCCTCACGTCCAGGGCGTCGTTGTGTTGCGCCAAGGAGTGCAGGCGGTAGTGCAGGACAAGGTCTTTCAGGGAGCAGTGGATGTCGTAGGGCTCGGCGAAGCCGTAGCCGTGCGGCGTGTTGTAGACCATACAGTGCTTCACTTCTTCGTTGACTCTGGAGGAAGAGAAATCAAACCCACCAATGAGCATCACGCTGACATCCAGACAGTGCCTTCAAAATGTGGTACTCACACAACGGAGCAGGCGTAGGAGCCTTGTTTGCTGCTCTCACGAATGAGGAACGTGCCGGTGTCTTTCCCGTCGAGCATCTCCTCGGCCTGCGTCCGGCTCATTTCGCCCACAAACCAACTGGTCTCGTCCTGATGTGGCAAGTTCTTTTCATCGCCCTTCAGCACGTACGTACTGCCAATGCAAAACATGACTTTGGATTACTCCGGAATCATGGGAGAAAATGTGTTTCTCAGAAGGTTTTAGTCACCACGTACTCGTCAAGGCTGTCACTGAGTATGCCAAGCCAGTCGTATATACGTTTCTGCCGTACACCTTTGTGATTGAGCCAGCTGTAAAGAAAAAACAGATGACTTGAAAGACTTTCCACAGTGCAAAGCCTGGTCAGTCTACCTCACTCTACTCACTTGAGGTACTGGTCTCTGATGTTGCGCAGCTGGATGAGATCTGGCCGCAAACTGTTTATCTTTCGGTCTGTCTCTCGGTAGTCCTCCACCTGGCTTCTCAAGTCTTCCTCCAGATGGATCTTGCTGTCGTAGATCTCGCAGAGACGGCACTTCAGCTTCTCGTAATTGATCAAAAAGCTAAAAAGGAAGCAAGTCCTTGTCTGAGTAACATCTCAGGATTGCGGCCGATAGAGAAGAAACTTCCGAGTGATGCCGGTACCTCTCGAGATCTTTGTCGTCTCCGTCAGATTGATTGTTCCTCTCAAATTCCTCCCCGTAGCGCTCCTGCTCCCGACACTGCTCCTCAAAGATCATCATCGTCTCGTTGAACGCCTCGATCGCCGTTTGCTTCATCTGAATTTCCTGACACCACGCAGAATTCAACAATTCAGATTCAGGCCGACTCGACTGCGTTAAAGTGAGATGTCCTTTGAGTTTGTATTCATATTTTTACCTGTGAGGTCTTGGTGAAGGACTCATAAAGACGATCAAACTCCTTTGATTTCTCTTGATACTGACAGTGGACCTCTTTAAGCTTTCTTCCAGCGACATCAACGCTGTTCTCCTTCACCTGAAAAAAAATCTGGTCAATATATAGACTAACATTTCCACTAAACGCTAATCCAAAGACATCGTAGCGTTGCGCCCTAACCTGCTGGAAGCGGGACAAGGGATGTGTAAGCATCAGGTCCAGTGTGGCGTTGTACTCCACCAAGGGATGGTGCTGGTAGTGCCAAATGAGCTCCACCACGGAGGCGAACGTGAGCGGGTCCGAGAAGCCGTACTTTCCGTCTCGGTGGTAAATCTTGATCAGCTTATTGTGGCCGTCTTTCCTGAAAACCACAATGTATCCGATGAATGAGTTAAGAAATAAAAATGCGTAACTGACACGCTTGCGTCATCTTTTCATACCGTAATGTCAGCGTGAAGTCTCCCTGCAACTTTGTGGACGCGTCACGCACCAGGAAGGAGCCGTCAGACGTGTCGCGGAGCTTCTCGTTCACCTCATCCCTGAGGCAAGAATCGGTTAGCAGATTAAACACGGCAAGGCCTTTCAAACGGCACATTGGCAGATGTTTACCTGGTTATGTCTCCCCAGTACCATTCCGCGTCCTGTAGTGAGTACGTCGGCGGGGGAAGGCAGTTATTGTTCATGGCAGAAGAGGCTGGCTTTGTTGACCTCGGGGGGAGAGCTGCCGAGGACAAAAACAAAAGAAAACCCAAGATTAGGGGGACTAGTTCCTAGAAAGAGCGCTATCAGTCTTGAAATATTGATCTACATGTCTCAGAGAGCGTAAACATAAATCTCCCGCACCCGCCCGCCCACACGAGTCTGCCACTGCCTGTCAGGGACAAGCCCAGGCATGTTTCCAAAAGATGTCACATGCCTCGTCGTGACTGACACCCAACTGGAGTTGTTGCACGAGTCTTATGACACATTTATTTTACAGGCTCCTCAAAGAGTGAGAGTCGGTCGAAACCGGCAGTTGAAAATGACTATCTTTGTTGAAAACAGTGAAAGACTTTCAGCACAGACTTCAACAGAAAAGCTGAAATTGCTTAAATTACACTTTGAACTGCGTGACCCGCCGTTATGTAATGAATGCAGTCCTGCAGATCCTCATACGTTTTCCATAAACCTTCGGGGGAAGAAAATCTGACTTGGCTAAACGTCTAAGCGTTTTCCTGAGGATAAAAAAGGAGGGCAAACCGCATCAAGAGAAGGTGAAGGGCGATATATTTCCCTGCCGGACAAAAGTGCCTTTCATGAGGCAGTTGGGGAGACGACAAGCGCTGCCTCTGAGAGGAGAAAATGTGGCTTTCACCCACCTTCCGCTCTCCTCTTTTCCTGACCTTAAAATAAACAAAAGTCAGGTGCAGCACCAGCACATTTTGGCAGCCCGAAAACCTAAAAGCTGCCGCTTCTGCTGGGCCCAGCAAAATTAAATGCGCACACCTTCCCTCCCTCCTGTGGGCTGCCAAGAAAGTTCCAGTGGACTTCCAAAAGCCGCCGACCGGCAGCACGGAACCCAACCGGAGCCAAGTCATTAAGCACGGACTAAGAAGTGCATCAATCATGATGTCGCCTGCTTCTGCTGCCTTGCCAGTAGGACCTTCTCCACAAAACATGACTTTCATTTACACACTCAAGACAAGAGTTCTATGTTAGGTCTTTCCCTTCGCCAGGCTTTAGTTTGAAGATGTGGTAACTCCGTAACCTTCATTATACCTGCACGTCCTTTAAAACTGACGTTGAAACCACCTTGCAAAATAGGTTGTAAATGGAGACAACGTTGATGGCTCACGTTGGATCTGTGTTGGTGGTTGGGAAATGACCAAATTTCAATGTTAAATCAACGTCACAACCTGACATTGATTAAACGTCATCAAAAAGCGTGTTGTTTCAACGTTGTATTTGTGTTGTAGAATATTGGTTGGAAAATGACCAAATTTCAATGTTAAATCAACGTCACAACCTGACATTGATTAAACGTTGTCAAAAAGTATATTGTTTCAACGTTGTATTTGTGTTGTAGAATATTGGTTGAGAAATGACCAAAAATCAATGTAAAATCAACGTTGTCAAAAAGTATCTTGTTTCAATGTTGAATTTGTGTTGTAGATTATTGGTTGGGAAATTACCAAAATTCAATGTTAAATCAACGTCACAACCTGACATTGTTTAAATGTCGTCAAGAAGCATGTTTCAACGTTGTATTTGTGTTGTAGAATATTGGTTGGGAAATGACAAAAATTCAATGGTCAAATCAATGTCACAACCTGACATTGTTTAAATGTTGTCAAAAAGTATGTTGTTCCAACGTTGTATTTGTGTTGTAGAATATTGGTTGAGAAATGACCAATAATCAATGTTAAATCAACGTCGTCAAAAAGTATGTTGCTTCAATGTTGTATCAGTGTTATAGAATATTGGTTAGGAAATGACCGAAATTCAATGTTAAATCAACAACGTCAAATGTATGTTCTTTCAACGTTGTATTTGTGTTGTAGAATATTGGTTGGGAAATGACCAAAATTCAATGTTAAATCAACGTCACAACCTGACATTGATTAAACGTCGTCAAGAAGCATGTTGTTTCAATGTTGTATTTGTGTTGTAGATTATTGGTTGGGAAATGACCAAAATTCAATGTAAAATCAACGTTGTCAAAAAGTATGTTGTTTCAACGTTGTATTTGTGTTGTAGAATATTGGTTAGGAAATGACCAAAATTTAATGTTAAATCAACGTCGTCAAAAAGCATGTTGTTTCAACGTTGTATTTGTGTTGTAGAATGTTGGTCTGGAAATGACCAAAATTTAATGTTAAATCAACGTCGTCAAATGTATGTTGTTTCAACGTTGTATTTGTGTTGTAGAATATTGGTCTGGAAATGACCAAAATTGAATGTTAAATCAACGTCTTTAAAAAGTATGTTGCTTCAATGTTGTATTTGTGTTATAGAATATTGGTCCGGAAATGACCAAAATTCAATGTCAAATCAACGACGTCAAATGTATGTTGTTTCAATGTTGTATTTGTGTTATAGAATATTGGTTGGGAAATGACCAAAATTCAATGTTAAATCAACGTCACAACCTGACATTGATTAATGGTTGTAAAAAAGCATGTTGTTTCAACGTTGTATTTGTGTTGTAGAATATTGGTTGGGAAATGACCAAAATTCTATGTTAAATCAATGTTGTCTAAAAGTATGTTGTATTTGTGTTGTAGAATATTGGTTGGGAAATGACCAAAATTCTATGTTAAATCAACGTCGTCAAGAAGCATGTTGTTTCAACGTTGTATTTGTGTTATAGAATATTGGTTGAGAAATGACCGAAATTCAATGTTAAAGCAACGACGTCAAATGTATGTTGTTTCAACGTTGTATTTGTGTTATAGAATATTGGTTGAGAAATGACCGAAATTCAATGTTAAAGCAACGACGTCAAATGTATGTTGTTTCAACGTTGTATTTGTGTTATAGAATATTGGTTGGGAAATGACCAAAATTCAATGTAAAATCAACGTTGTCAAAAAGCATGTTGTTTCAACGTTGTATTTGTGTTATAGAATATTGGTTGGGAAATGACCAAAATTCAATGTTAAATCAACGTCACAACTTGACATTGATTAAACGTCGTCAAGAAGCATGTTGTTTCAACGTTGTATTTGTGTTATAGAATATTGGTGGAGAAATGACCAAAAATCAATGTTAAATCAACGTCGTCAAAAAGTATGTTGTTTCAATGTTGTATTTGTGTTGTAGAATATTGGTTGGAAAATGACCAAATTTCAATGTTGAATCAACGTCACAACCCGACATGGACTAAACGAAAACAAGTTCTCGACGTGGGAGCTGTTGGGTCATGAGGTGAGTCGTCTGGCCCAACGATTCCCAACCACTGTGCTGCGGCAAATGATCAATCCATCCATTTTTCTACCGCTTGTCCGATTCCACGAAATTGTTCCCCCAAAAACGGTTTTAATGTGCCTTTGTTTACAAAGAGCAGCCTTTATGACAGACAGAACAATTGATCGTTCTTCCACTAGAGGGCAGAATGCAACCTAATGGTTATTTCTGTACAGTATTTAAATATACACAGTCTATACTTTTTAGGGCTGTTTTTGTTCCAAAGTAAGAAAGACTGTTCTGGCCCCTGCAGCCTAGTTCCTGAGCTGGCGCTAATTAAGCAGGGCTGGCTGCAGAGGAGAACAAAGCCATGGTTTCATGCGGCGCTACTTTTTAATGCACCATATTTCCCCCCCCACCCCCGTGCTTTGTCACGGCCGTCCCTCCAGAGAGAGGACCCCGGGCATCGTCCCCCTCGCCTGGGCACGTCATCGGCGCAGGGACAAAGGAACGGAGTCCGAAGCACTGCGCCTGCTCTGCGCGCAGGTATTACGTAATCGCCCAAAGCCAATTGCGCTGTGCACGGCCGGGGCTTTGCACCGAGGAGACGATCTTTGTGCGCTCCTGCTCAGCACCACAATGACGCAGAACCGAGCTGTCAAGACGCTTTCAAGCCGAGGATGCGAACAATGGCTGCGGTTACCTGGCGGGGCCGGGTCCATCTCGATGTAGAATAGACCTCCAGGGGGATAAATCATTCCTGTTCCACAAGAGTAGTCCAAGCTGCCTCCGTCGTCTCAAAAAACATTAAAAAAAACAAAACAAAAAAACGTTTCTTTTGTGTCGCTTTTCTAAGATGCTGCGGACCAGCCTGCGCGTCCTGACTCGGACCGAAGACAACTTCTTCTAGATGCTTCTCGCAGCACAAAGCACGTCCGCGTGCAACAAGAGTGCGTGCGCGGACTTGAGGTGACGCACTCGGTCAGGTCGTCTTGCTTCATCTCCGAGGCGGAGCGGCTTTAAAGGGCAGTTCTCTCATCATCTTGGACCGCACCAAAGCTGCGTCACGGCGGGGGGGGGGAGGGAGGGAAACAATGGGGGTTCTTTGCGCGCGCAACCACACCGAACATGACTTTTCACCACTTCTGTTGACAGTCGGGACTTTTGGAGTGCGTGAAAGCGTGACGTATGATCGCGATGTGCATTTACCGATTATCCGCGTCCGTTAGGAACAGACTAACTCCCCCCCCCCCTGCTGGTGACTTGGTACGGTCCAGACTGGTTCATTCACTGCGCTAGCAGCTGAAACATGGCTTGAATGGAAGCACACGACATCATCGGTGCATCGCGATCGTTCAACGCTGACGTCATTGATGAGGAGTGAATCGTTGACTCGTTTGTGTGCGGGCTGCAGTGACATGACGTCATGCGCCGGACCGAATGCGATTCGGTTGATGTCTTTTTTTGGTCGCCCGAGTGTGTGCGTGTCGTATTCTCGTCGAGCTTGTCAAACACGTTCATCAGGCAACGTCGTGGCCGCCCGCGTGCACGTGGAATGACATCATCGTGTCGCACATACAGGAAGTCGAACCTTCTGCAGCTGAGTGTCAAACTCATTTCTGCTGAGGGTCACATGTAACAGTAACCTATTACATCTCATATATATATATATAATATAAAATGTTTGGTCTTCCAACATTAAATACAGTAGTGTAGTAGACCTAAGTATTCATTAAGTACCACCATGATGACAACATTAAATACAGTAGTGTAGTAGACCTAAGTATTCATTAAGTACCACCATAATGACAACATTAAATACAGTAGTGTAGTAGACCTAAGTATTCATTAAGTACCACCATAATGACAAGATTAAATACAGTAGTGTAGTAGACCTAAGTATTCATTAAGTACCACCATAATGACAACATTAAATACAGTAGTGTAGTAGACCTAAGTATTCATTAAGTACCACCATGATGACAACATTAAATACAGTAGTGTAGTAGACCTAAGTATTCATTAAGTACCACCATAATGACAAGATTAAATACAGTAGCGTAGTAGACCTAAGTATTCATTAAGTACCACCATAATGACAAGATTAAATACAGTAGTGTAGTAGACCTAAGTATTCATTAAGTACCACCATCATGACAAGATTAAATACAGTAGTGTAGTAGACCTAAGTATTCATTAAGTACCACCATAATGACAAGATTAAATACAGTAGTGTAGTAGACCTAAGTATTCATTAAGTACCACCATAATGACAACATTAAATACAGTAGCGTAGTAGACCTAAGTATTCATTAAGTACCACCATGATGACAACATTAAATACAGTAGTGTAGTAGACCTAACTATTCATTAAGTACCACCATAATGACAAGATTAAATACAGTAGTGTAGTTGACCTAAGTATTCATTAAGTACCACCATAATGACAACATTAAATACAGTAGTGTAGTAGACCTAAGTATTCATTAAGTACCACCATAATGACAACATTAAATACAGTAGTGTAGTAGACCTAAGTATTCATTAAGTACCACCATAATGACAACATTAAATACAGTAGTGTAGTAGACCTAAGTATTCATTAAGTACCACCATGATGACAACATTAAATACAGTAGTGTAGTAGACCTAAGTATTCATTAAGTACCACCATAATGACAAGATTAAATACAGTAGTGTAGTAGACCTAAGTATTCATTAAGTACCACCATAATGACAAGATTAAATACAGTAGTGTAGTAGACCTAAGTATTCATTAAGTACCACCATAATGACAACATTAAATACAGTAGTGTAGTAGACCTAAGTATTCATTAAGTACCACCATAATGACAACATTAAATACAGTAGTGTAGTAGACCTAAGTATTCATTAAGTACCACCATGATGACAACATTAAATACAGTAGTGTAGTAGACCTAAGTATTCATTAAGTACCACCATAATGACAACATTAAATACAGTAGTGTAGTAGACCTAAGTATTCATTAAGTACTACCATGATGACAACATTAAATACAGTAGTGTAGTAGACCTAAGTATTCATTAAGTACCACCATAATGACAAGATTAAATACAGTAGTGTAGTAGACCTAAGTATTCATTAAGTACCACCATGATGACAACATTAAATACAGTAGTGTAGTAGACCTAAGTATTCATTAAGTACCACCATAATGACAACATTAAATACAGTAGTGTAGTAGACCTAAGTATTCATTAAGTACCACCATAATGACAACATTAAATACAGTAGTGTAGTTGACCTAAGTATTCATTAAGTACCACCATGATGACAACATTAAATACAGTAGTGTAGTAGACCTAAGTATTCATTAAGTACCACCATAATGACAACATTAAATACAGTAGTGTGGTAGACCTAAGTATTCATTAAGTACCACCATGATGACAACATTAAATACAGTAGTGTAGTAGACCTAAGTATTCATTAAGTACCACCATAATGACAACATTAAATACAGTAGTGTAGTAGACCTAAGTATTCATTAAGTACCACCATAATGACAACATTAAATACAGTAGTGTAGTAGACCTAAGTATTCATTAAAACAAGGCAGAGGTTTTATTACAATTATATTGTGACACTGTGTTGTGAATGTGTAACAGTGAGATGGTTCTTGTTCCCTTCAGTGAAATGGTTCTTGTTGCCTTCAGGAAGATGGGTCTTGTTCTCTTCAGTCAGATGGTTCTCGATCCCTTCAGTGAGATGGTTCTTGTTCCTTTCAGTGAGATGTTTTTGTTCCCTTCAGGGAGATGGTTCTTGTTGCTTCCAGGAAGATAGTTCTTGTTCCCTTCACCGAGATGGTTCCCTTCAGTAAGATGCTTCTTAGAATAATAACAATAATAATACTATTGTTCCCTTCAATGAGATGGTTCTTGTTCCCTTCAGTGAGATGGTTCGTTCCCTTCAGTAAGATGGTTCTTGTTCCCCTCACATAGATGGTTCTTGTTCCCTTCAGTAAGATGGTTCTTAGAATAATAATAATAATAATAATACTATTGTTCCCTTCAGTGAGATGGTTCTTGTTCCCTTCACCAAGATGGTTATTGTTCCCTTTAGTGAAATGGTTATTCTGGCCTTCATGAAGATGGTGCTTGTTCCCTTCAGTGAGGTAGTTCTTGTTGCCTTCAGTAAGATGGTTTTTGTTGCCTTCAGTGAGATGGTTCTCGTTCCCTTCAATGATTTGTTTATTGTCCCCTTCAATGAGATGGTTATTGTTGCCTTCAGGAAGATGGTTCTTGTTCCCTTCAGTGAGATGGTTCTTGTTGCCCTCAGTAAGATGGTTCCTGTCCCTTCAGTGAGATGGTTCATGTCCCTTCAGTGACATGGTTGTTGTTCCCTTCAGTGACATGGTTGTTGTTCCCTTTAGTGAGATGGTTGTTGTTCCCTTTAGTGAGATGGTTGTTGTTCCCTTCAGTGAGATGGTTGTTGTTCCCTTCAGTGAGATGGTTCTTGTTCCCTTCAATGAGATGGTTCCTGTCCCTTCAGTGACATGGTTGTTGTTCCCTTCAGTGAGATGGTTGTTGTTCCCTTCAGTGAGATGGTTGTTGTTCCCTTCAGTGAGATGGTTCCTGTCCCTTCAGTGACATGGTCGTTGTTCCCTTCAGTGAGATGGTTCCTGTCCCTTCAGTGACATGGTTGTTGTTCCCTTCAGTGAGATGGTTCTTGTTCCCTTCAGTGAGATGGTTGTTGTTCCCTTCAGTGAGATGGTTCCTGTCCCTTCAGTGACATGGTTGTTGTTCCCTTCAGTGAGATGGTTCTTTTTCCCTTCAGTGAGATGGTTCTTGTTCCCTTCAGTAAGATGGTTCTTGTTCCCTTCAGTGAGATGGTTCCTGTCCCTTCAGTGACATGGTTGTTGTTCCCTTCAGTGAGATGGTTGTTGTTCCCTTCAGTGAGATGGTTGTTGTTCCCTTCAGTGACATGGTTGTTGCCTTCAGTGAGATGGTTGTTGTTCCCTTCAGTGAGATGGTTCCTGTCCCTTCAGTGAGATGGTTCCTGTCCCTTCAGTGAGATGGTTGTTGTTCCCTTCAGTGAGATGGTTGTTGTTCCCTTCAGTGAGATGGTTTTTGTTCCCTTCAGTGAGATGGTTCTTGTTCCCTTCAATGAGATGGTTCCTGTCCCTTCAGTGACATGGTTGTTGTTCCCTTCAGTGAGATGGTTCTTGTTCCCTTCAGTGGGATGGTTCTTGTTCCCTTCAGTGAGATGGTTGTTGTTCCCTTCAGTGAGATGGTTCCTGTCCCTTCAGTGACATGGTTGTTGTTCCCTTCAGTGAGATGGTTCTTTTTCCCTTCAGTGAGATGGTTCTTGTTCCCTTCAGTAAGATGGTTCTTGTTCCCTTCAGTGAGATGGTTCCTGTCCCTTCAGTGACATGGTTGTTGTTCCCTTCAGTGAGATGGTTGTTGTTCCCTTCAGTGAGATGGTTGTTGTTCCCTTCAGTGACATGGTTGTTTCCTTCAGTGAGATGGTTGTTGTTCCCTTCAGTGAGATGGTTCCTGTCCCTTCAGTGACATGGTTGTTTCCTTCAGATAAATGGTTCTTGTTGCCCTGAGTGAGATGGTTCCTGTCCCTTCAGTAAGATGGTTCTTGTTGCCTTCAGTAAGATGGTTCTTCCTCTGACCAGACACAGAAATGCAACAAGATGGCCAACAAGGCCTCAGAGACACACAAACACGCAGTTGTTCACGTTGGAGGAAAAGATCTTGCAGTCAACTTGGCAGATAGGTTACAGAGTGGGTACTATTTGCAGTCTATATTCCTACCAGTGTGTCGGCTTCTCAGACAACTGTGCCTGTGTGCCGGTCCCCACTTAGGAGAATCCTCGGAGCCTGTCACAGCGTGTCGTTTGGCCGCTCGCCAAGTCCCCTTCTCTGGTGTCACGCTGTTTGCCCCCTGAGCTTCTGGGTCTGACCTGGTGACACATTTCACTTGCACCGCACAACAGCACCCGGCCACACCAGGAGGGGACAGGCCATGTCGTCCCTGTGTGCCCAGCATTCTGCTTCGTGTGTCCGCTGGCGTTTGGGGTCAGCCATCAGGATAAACCTTCAGGCTCCTCACCCCAGATCTAGGCAGTCCTGATGGGATCTGTGAGGACTAATCGTGAGATTAACGCCAGAGGCCTGCTAGTTGCTATGACTCATCTTCATACCCACAACCGCAAGATGCAACTCAAGCTAAGGAAGCTATGTGGTTGGTGTTTGAGTTTAACAACAGCAATTAAAAACCAACAATAGCAAAGACTGAGCTGTCAGAAGTATCTGACCCAGCAATATATTTATATTTATATATATATATATATATATATATATATGAACATCTTCTCATTAGAATGTTGTTTGTTGGACTGCAGTGAAATGGTTAATCCCTGCATTAAGAGTGTTACATGGACATGTGATAGACTTCCTGCTGCCACCAAATTATGACATTAATCTCCTGCCTTTTAGGAATAATGTTTGTTTACTCAGATCCAAATACCACATGGTAAACAACGTTGATCATAAGTACATGTCCTTTAAGAGTGACGTTGAAACCACGTTGCAAAGTAGCTGAATTTGTAAATTGAGACAACGTCGACGTCCAACGTTGGATCCACTTTGTAGGTTGGGAAATGAGCACAATTCATTGGTCAAATCAACGTCAGAACCCGGCATTGATTAAACGTCGTCAAAAAGCATGTTGTTTCAACGCTGTGTTTGTGTTGTAGAATTTCGGTTGGGAAATGACCACATTTCAATGTCAAATCAACGTCAGAATTCAACATTGATTAAAGGTTGTAAAAAAGCATGTTGTTCCAACGTTATGTTTAAGTTTTAAAATTTTGGTTAGGAAATGATCAAATTTCAATGTTAAATCAACGTCAGAATCTGACATTGATTAAACGTCGTCAAAAAGCATGTTGTTTCAATGTTGTATTTGTGTTGGAGAATATTGGTTGGAAAATGACCAAAATTCAATGTTAAATCAACGTCAGAACCCAACATTGATTAAACATTATCAAAAAGTATGTAGTTTCAACGTTGTATTTGTGTTGTTGAATTTTGGTTGGGAAATGATCAAATTTCAATGGTCAAATCAACGTCACAACCTGACATTGATTAAACGTTGTCAAAAAGTATGTTGTTTTAATGGTGTATTTGTGTTGTAGAATATTGGTTGGGAAATGACCAAATTTCAATGTTAGATCAACATCAGAACCTGACATTGATTAAATGTCGTCAAAAAGCATGTTGTTTCAACGTTGTATTTGTGTTGTAGAATATTGGTTGGGAAATTACCAAATTTCAATTTTAAATCAACCTCAGAACCTGACATTGATTAAACGTTGTCAAAAAGCATGTTGTTTCAACGTTGTATTTGTGTTGTAGAATTTTGGTTGGGAAATGACCAAATTTCAACAGTCAAATCAACGTCACAACCTGACATTGAAATAACGTCAAAAAGCATGTTGTTTCAACGTTGTATTTGTGTTGTAGAATTTTGGTTGAGAAATGACCAAATTTCTATGTTAGATCAACGTCAGAACCTGACATTGATTAAACGTTGTCAAAAAGCATGTTGTTTCAACGTTGTATTTGTGTTGTTGAAAAATGACCAAATGTCAGTGTTAAATCAACATCAGAGCCCAACTTTGATTAAACATTGTCAAAAAGCATGTTGTTTCAACGTTGTATTTGTGTTGTTGAATTTTGGTTGGGAAATGATCAAAATTCAATGTTAAATCAACGTCAGAACCCAACATTGATTAAACATTGTCAAAAAGTATGTTGTTTCAACGTTGTATTTGTGTTGTTGAAAAATGACCAAATTTCAATGTCAAATCAGCGTCAGAATTCGACACTGATTAAAAGTTGTAAAAAAGCATGTTGTTCCAACGTTATGTTCAAGTTTTAAAATTTTGGTTGGGAAATGATCAAATTTCAATGTTAAATCAATGTCAGAACCTGATCATTGATTGAACGTCGTCAAAAAGCATGTTGTTTCAAGGTTGTATTTGTGTTGTAGAATATTGGTTGGAAAATGGCCAAAATTCAATGTTAAATCAACGTCAGAACCCAACATTGATTAATCATTGTCAAAAAGTATGTTGTTTCAACGTTGTACTTGTGTTGTTGAAAAATGACCAAATTTCAATGTTAAATCAACATCAGAGCCCAACATTGATTAAACGTGGTCAAAAAGTATGTTGTTTCAACGTTGTATTTGTGTTGTAGAATTTTGGTTGGGAAATGATCAAATTTTAATGTCAGATCAACATCAGAACCTGACATTGATTAAATGTCGTCAAAAAGCATGTTGTTTCAATGTTGTATTTGTGTTGTAGAATATTGGTTGGGAAATTACCAAATTTCAATTTTAAATCAACCTCAGAACCTGACATTGATTAAACGTTGTCAAAAAGCATGTTGTTTCAACGTTGTATTTGTGTTGTAGAATATTGGTTGGGAAATGACCAAATTTCAATGTTAGATCAACATCAGAACCTGACATTGATTAAATGTCGTCAAAAAGCATGTTGTTTCAACGTTGTATTTGTGTTGTAGGATATTGGTTGGGAAATTACCAAATATCAATTTTAAATCAACATCAGAACCTGACATTGATTAAACGTTGTCAAAAAGCATGTTGTTTCAACGTTGTATTTGTGTTGTAGAATTTTGGTTGGGAAATGACCAAATTTCAACAGTCAAATCAACGTAACAACCTGACATTGAAATAACGTCAAAAAGCATGTTGTTTCAACGTTGTATTTGTGTTGTAGAATTTTGGTTGAGAAATGACCAAATTTCTATGTTAGATCAATGTCAGAACCTGACATTGATTAAACGTTGTCAAAAAGCATGTTGTTTCAACGTTGTATTTGTGTTGTAGAATTTTGGTTGGGAAATGACCAAATTTCAACAGTCAAATCAACGTAACAACCTGACATTGAAATAACGTCAAAAAGCATGTTGTTTCAACGTTGTATTTGTGTTGTAGAATTTTGGTTGAGAAATGACCAAATTTCTATGTTAGATCAATGTCAGAGCCCAACTTTGATTAAACATTGTCAAAAAGTATGTTGTTTCAACGTTGTATTTGTGTTGTTGAATTTTGGTTGGGAAATGATCAAAATTCAATGTTAAATCAACGTCAGAACCCAACATTGATTAAACATTGTCAAAAAGTATGTTGTTTCAACGTTGTATTTGTGTTGTTGAAAAATGACCAAATTTCAATGTCAAATCAGCGTCAGAATTCGACACTGATTAAAAGTTGTAAAAAAGCATGTTGTTCCAACGTTCTGTTCAAGTTTTAAAATTTTGGTTGGGAAATGATCAAATTTCAATGTTAAATCAATGTCAGAACCTGATCATTGATTGAACGTCGTCAAAAAGCATGTTGTTTCAAGGTTGTATTTGTGTTGTAGAATATTGGTTGGAAAATGACCAAATTTCAATGTTAAATCAACATCAGAGCCCAACATTGATTAAACGTGGTCAAAAAGTATGTTGTTTCAACGTTGTATTTGTGTTGTAGAATTTTGGTTGGGAAATGATCAAATTTTAATGGTCAAATCAACGTCACAACAAGATATTGATTAATCGTCGTCAAAAAGCATGTTGTTTCAACGTTGTATTTGTGTTGTAGAATATTGGTTGGGAAATGACCAAATTTCAATGTCAGATCAACATCAGAACCTGACATTGATTAAATGTCGTCAAAAAGCATGTTGTTTCAATGTTGTATTTGTGTTGTAGAATATTGGTTGGGAAATTACCAAATTTCAATTTTAAATCAACCTCAGAACCTGACATTGATTAAACGTTGTCAAAAAGCATGTTGTTTCAACGTTGTATTTGTGTTGTAGAATTTTGGTTGGGAAATGACCAAATTTCTATGTTAGATCAACATCAGAACCTGACATTGATTAAATGTCGTCAAAAAGTATGTTGTTTCAACGTTGTATTTGTGTTGTTGAAAAATGACCAAATTTCAATGTTAAATCAACATCAGAGCCCAACATTGATTAAACATTGTCAAAAAGTATGTTGTTTCAACGTTGTATTTGTGTTGTAGAATTTTGGTTGGAAAATGTCCAAAATTCATTGTTAAATCAACATCAGAACCCAACATTGATTAAACGTGGTCAAAAAGCATGTTGTTTCAACATTGTATTGAGCTGCTCAATGTCAGGACCTCATCCAACAAGTTCTCAAGGTTGTTTTTAATGTCTTGTGCCTGCTGGGAGTGCAACCTACAAAATAGCGTGCACTATTAGTGGGCGTGTTGTGCGTGATCTACTAAGACTGTGTGTGCAATTGAAAGGTGGTGCAGACTGCCTTATTTAAATGAGGATAATATCATACAGCTTTCACCATGGAGACACTCATTTGCTGCACTTTCATGTTATCATGCTCCTACCTGCGCTGTGTTGCTAAGTTTTCAAACTTGCACGAGACATGTTCCACTTTTTATGGGCAATTTAGAAGCAGCGCATCCACAATGACGCCACTTTTTTTCTCACCACCGAACGTGCGCTCATTGGAGAGAGGCTGCGCTTTGACTCCTCTCGAGACGCCAAAAAAACACATATTTAAAGGAAGTTTTAATATGTGACATGCATCGGATCTATTCATGTCAATGTGAACAGCACAATTCCAATATTTTAGCCGATATATGACACGTATCTGATTTTTTTCATATCAATGTGAACAGTACAATTCCGATATTTTAGCCGATATATGACATGTATCAGATTTTTTTCATATCAATGTGAACAGCACAATTGCGATATTTTTGCCGATATATGACATGCATCCGATTTTTTTTATATCAATGTGAACAGTACAATTCCGATATTTTTGCCCATATGTGACATGTGTCAGATCTATTCATGTCAATGTGAACAGCACAATTCCGACATGTTAGCCGATATATGACATGTATCTGATTTATTTCATATCAATATAAGCAGAACAATTCTGATATTTTAGCCGATATATGACATGTGTCCGATTTTTTTCATATCAATGTGAACAGCACAATTCCGATATTTTGCCGATATATAACATGCATCTGATTTTTTTTATATCAATATAAGCAGGACAATTCCGATATTTTAGCCGATATATGACGTGTCGGATTTATTCATATCAATGTGAACAGCATAATTCCGATATTTTTGCCCATATGTGACGTGTCGGATCTATTCATGTCAATGTGAACAGCACAATTCCGACATGTTAGCCGATATATGACATGTATCGGATTTTTTTCATATCAATATAAGCAGAACAATTCCGATATTTTAGCCGATATATGACATGTATCCGATTTTCTTCATATCAATGTGAACAGTACAATTCCGATATTTTTGCCCATATGTGACATGTATCGGATCTATTCATGTCAATGTGAACAGTACAATTCCGACATGTTAGCTGATATATGACATGTATCGGATTTTTTTCATATCAATGTGAACAGCACAATTCCGATATTTTTGCCCATATGTGACATGTGTCGGATCTATTCATGTCAATGTGAACAGCACAATTCCGACATGTTAGCCGATGTATGACATTTATCGGATTTTTTTCATATCAATATAAGCAGACCAATTCCGATATTTTAGCCGATATATGACATGTATTTGATTTTTTTCATATCAATGTGAACAGTACAATTCCGATATTTTTGCCCATATGTGACATATATCGGATCTATTCATGTCAATGTGAACAGCACAATTCCAATATTTTTGCCGTTATATGACATGTATCCGATTTTTTTCATATCAATGTGAACAGCACAATTCCGATATTTTTGCCGATATATGACATGCATCCGATTTTTTTCACATCAATGTGAACAGTACAATTCCGATATTTTTGCCCATATGTGACATATGTCGGATCTATTCATGTCAATGTGAACAGCACAATTCCGACATGTTAGCCGATATATGACATGTATCTGATTTTTTTCATATCAATATAAGCAGAACAATTCTGATATTTTAGCCGATATATGACATGTGTCCGATTTTTTTCATATCAATGTGAACAGCACAATTCCGATATTTTGCCGATATATAACATGCATCTGATTTTTTTGATATCAATATAAGCAGGACAATTCCGATATTTTAGCCGATATATGACATGTGTCGGATTTATTCATATCAATGTGAACAGCATAATTCCGATATTTTTGCCCATATGTGACATGTGTCGGATCTATTCATGTCAATGTGAACAGCACAATTCCGACATGTTAGCCGATATATGACATGTATCGGATTTTTTTCATATCAATATAAGCAGAACAATTCCGATATTTTAGCCGATATATGACATGTATCCGATTTTCTTCATATCAATGTGAACAGTACAATTCCGATATTTTTGCCCATATGTGACATGTATCGGATCTATTCATGTCAATGTGAACAGTACAATTCCGACATGTTAGCTGATATATGACATGCATCGGATTTTTTTCATATCAATGTGAACAGCACAAGTCCGATATTTTTGCCCATATGTGGCATGTGTCGGATCTATTCATGTCAATGTGAACAGCACAATTCCGACATGTTAGCCGATATATGACATTTATCGGATTTTTTTCATATCAATATAAGCAGACCAATTCCGATATTTTAGCCGATATATGACATGTATTCGATTTTTTTCATATCAATGTGAACAGTACAATTCCGATATTTTTGCCCATATGTGACATGTGTCGGATCTATTCATGTCAATGTGAACAGCACAATTCCAATATTTTTGCCGTTATATGACATGTATCTGATTTTTTTCATATCAATATAAGCAGAACAATTTCGATTTTTTTAGCCGATATATGACATGTATCCGATTTTTTTCATATCAATATAAGCAGGACAATTCCGATATTTTAGCCGATATATGACGTGTCGGATCTATTCATGTCAATGTGAACAGCACAATTCCGACATGTTAGCCGATATATGACATTTATCTGATTTTTTTCATATCAATATAAGCAGAACAATTCCGATATTTTAGCCGATATATGACATGTATCCGATTTTTTTCATATCAATGTGAACAGTACAATTCCGACATGTTAGCTGATGTATGACATGTATCCGATTTTTTTCATATCAATGTGAACAGTACAATTCCGATATTTTTGCCCATATGTGACATGTATCGGATCTATTCATGTCAATGTGAACAGCACAATTCCAATATTTTTGCCGATATATGACATGTATCTGATTTTTTTAATATCAATATAAGCAGAACAATTCCGATATTTTAGCCGATAAATGACATGTATCCGATTTTTTTTATATCAATGTGAACAGTACAATTCCGATATTTTTGCCCATATGTGACATGTGTCGGATCTATTCATGTCAATGTGAACAGCACAATTCCGACATGTTAGCCGATATATGACATGTATCGGATTTTTTTTCATATCAATGTGAACAGTACAATTCCGATATTTTTGCCCATATGTGACATGTGTCGGACCTATTCATGTCAATGTGAACAATACAATTGCAATATTTTTCCCGATATATGACATGTATCTAATTTTTTTCATATCAATATAAGCAGAACAATTCCGATAGTTTTTGCCGATATATGACATGTATCCGATTTTTTTCATATCAATGTGAACAGTACAATTCCGATATTTTCAATAATACAGTACATGTTCCTTGTGAAATAAACGTTGAATGACACCAAAACGCAAACATTGAATTTGCTTTAATAAGTCCTTAGATCCTCCTGCAGCTGTAAAATTATAAAATGATGTTGCTGAAAGGACGATACGTCTCATATTTTTTTTCCATTTCTGATCGTCCAAAATGTCGACGCACACACGCAGGGCGGAGGATTCTCTGCTCGTGAGCACTGTCAGTTTGCACGTGCTGAATAAAACGCTAACTAGTGCTCACAAAAACGGCGATGAGTGTTGATAAATCACATTGCGTGTGCTCATTAATGACATTTTCCTTCTTCTCCTCGCAGCGTTTTTAGATGATCAGCGTATGTTTTGAATGTTCATAAAGACGGAGACGCAAAGTGGATTGCACACCTTATTCCGCCCACGTTTGGTAGATCAGCTTTGTGTTTGAGTACACTTTAGTCATGGAGCCACCAATATGGGACACATTTCATCTGGATTTGCGTTGTTGTCCGTCGGAAGAAGACACACCTCATGTCTGGGATTAGTTTAGTCCAGCAATCTGTGTTAGTATTGTAGCACGGGGTGAGCAGACTGTACTGTACTGTGCCGCTATTGAGCAGACGCATAATGGTCTTGGCAGAGTGTTCACCATGGAGAGACTGTGGGGTTTCCCTGATGGCCGGCCAGAAGCAGCACACAAAGCATGCAGTAGTCCTGCCAGAGGCAACTGGACTGTGGGCAGAGTGTGAGCGGGTATGGTCTGGCCCCCGGGACCTAGCCATTGTGGAACCGTAAGTGGGGACAGTGTTTGAATAGAGCTGAAAACCTTAGATGACCAAAAGTATGAGCTTCAAATAGCCGGGGCCTGGGAAACATAGCTTGCTTCATCGGAAGGAAATGCCAAAAAAAAAGTGGGGGAAATCAACGGAAAACCAAAGTTTGGTGTGGGGAATGTAACATTGGGACATCAGCAGAAGTGATTTACCACTTTTCCAACCCTTCCTGTGACTGTCGGTTAAATCGCGCCGCTTCTGTCCTCTGTTAGTTTAGTGTTTGTCACTCCCTTCAGCCACAGCCCAGACTTACTCACAGAGGTGGCAAGTGAGGAACTGGTGGAGGACCACCACGCTACATGACAGACTTACTCACAGAGGTGGCAAGTGAGGAACTGGTGGAGGACCACCACGCTACATGACAGACTTACTCACAGAGGAACTGGTGGAGGACCACCACGCTACATGACAGACTTACTCACAGAGGAACTGGTGGAGGACCACCACGCTACATGACAGACTTACTCACAGAGGTGACAAGTGAGGAACTGGTGGAGGACCACCACGCTACATGACAGACTTACTCACAGAGCAGTGAGGAACTGGTGGAGGACCACCACGCTACATGACAGACTTACTCACAGAGGAACTGGTGGAGGACCACCACTCTACATGACAGACTTACTCACAGAGGTGGCAAGTGAGGAACTGGTGGAGGACCACCACGCTACATGACAGACTTACTCACAGAGGTGACAAGTGAGGAACTGGTGGAGGACCACCACGCTACATGACAGACTTACTCACAGAGGTGACAAGTGAGGAACTGGTGGAGGACCACCACGCTACATGACAGACTTACTCACAGAGGTGACAAGTGAGGAACTGGTGGAGGACCACCACGCTACATGACAGACTTACTCACAGAGGAACTGGTGGAGGAACACCACGCTACATGACAGACTTACTCACAGAGGTGACAAGTGAGGAACTGGTGGAGGACCACCACGCTACATGACAGACTTACTCACAGAGGAACTGGTTGAGGACCACCACGCTACATTACAGACCTACTCACAGAGGTGACAAGTGAGGAACTGGTGGAGGACCACCACGCTACATGACAGACTTACTCACAGAGGAACTGGTGGAGGACCACCACGCTACATGACAGACTTACTCACAGAGGTGACAAGTGAGGAACTGGTGGAGGACCACCACGCAGAGGAGCATGTTGGGCAGCGCACACACACAGAGTACTTACAAGCAGACACATTGTGTAGACACAAAAGGGAGAATGGACGCATTTTTGGTGTAAAAAGTAAAGATAAAGGTGAAGTTATAACAGTGTTTTAGCTACTTCTAAACCACTAATCCTGGCCTCCATGACGACAAATAAAGTAAGTTTCTTACAAGTATTATTATCACTGGAGGACGAGGAATAGCTAAACATGCTTCACTACACACCGTAGGAGGATACAATAGTCACAATGTAAACAAATGCCATGGGTGGATCTACACCTGACATCCAATGAAATGATACCAAGTACAAGTGCGTATCTAGTCGATACTACTATATGATTACATCAATATTTTTTAGCATCACAAAATCTATTTGCCTTTTAAAAATTCACATTACGTTTATAAAGTCAGTAAATATGTCCCTGGACACATGAGGACTTTGAATATGACCAATGTATGATCCTGTAACTACTTGGTATCAGATCCATACCTAAATGTGTGGTATCATCCAAAACTAATGTCAAGTATCAAAGAAGAGAAGAATAAGTGATTATTACATTTTAACAGAAGTGTAGATAGAACATGTTAAAAGAGAAAGTAAGCAGATATTAACAGTAAATGAACAAGTAGATGAATAATCAATTTTTTACAGTTTGTCCCTCATAATGTGTACAAAATAATAGGTGTATAAATTACACAATATGTTACTGCATACGACTAATTAGGAGTCTTTGTTTGTTTACTTACTACTAAAAGACAAGTTGTCTAGTATGTTCACTATTTTATTTAAGGACTAAATGACAATAATAAACATATGTTTCATGTACACTAACATTTTTGGTTCAAATAAAGACAATAATGACATTTTTTGTGATCCCCTTTATTTAGAAAAGTATCAAAAAGCACCGAAAGTATTGAAAAAAATGTTGGTACCCGTACTGGTATCGGGACAACCATAGACACAATCCAAACAACCTTCCCTAGTCATGATGCAAAAAAAAAAGCAAAATTGTGGATATTATGAAACATTTTTACAGTTTGTCCCTCATAATGTGTACAAAATAATAGGTGTATAAATGACACAATATGTTACTGCATACGTCAGCAGGCTAATTAGGAGTCTTTGTTTGTTTACTTACTACTAAAAGACAAGTTGTCTAGTATGTTCAACATTTTATTTAAGGACTAAATGACAATAATAAACATATGTTTCATGTACACTAACATTTTTTGTTTGTTACAATAAAGACAATAATGACATTTTTGTGGTCCCCTTTATTTAGAAAAGTATCAGAATACATTTTGGACAACCCTCGTCACAGTCAATCAAATGTTATTGAATGTATACAATTAGTAGTCCAAAATAAAGCTTACTTTATCAAAAGTAGTGTGGTCCTGTATAGGATAGCCACTCTAATCAATGACTAAGTGTTGTTGACTAGTTGGTTCTTGAACATACTTGCCAACCTTGAGACCTCCTATTTCGGGAGGTGGGAAGGGGGGCGTGGTTGGGGGTGTGGTTAAGAGGGGAGGAATATATTTACAGCTAGAATTCACCAAGTCAAGTATTTCATATATATATATATATATATATATATATATATATATATATATATATATATATATATATATATATATATATATATATGTATATATATATATGAAATACTTGACTTTCAGTGAATTCTAGCTATAAATATATATTTATTTTATTATATATATATATATATATATATATATATATATATATATATATATATATATATATATATATATATATATATATATATATATATATATATATGAAATACTTGACTTTCAGTGAATTCTAGCTATAAATATATATTTATTTTATTATATATATATATGAAATACTTGACTTTCAGTGAATTTTAGCTATAAATATATATTTATTTTATTATATATATATATATATATATATATATATATATATATATATATATATATATATATACATATATAAATAAAATAAATACTTGAATTTCAGTGTTCATTTATTTACACATATACTTGTTGAGTTAAGGGTTGAATTGTCCATCCTTGTTCTATTCTCTGTCACTATTTTTCTAACCATGCTGAACACCCTCTCTGATGATGCATTGCTGTGTGGCACGCACTAAAGTGCTTTCATCAAATGCACTAGATGGCAGTATTGTCCTGTTTAAGAGTGTCACAACATTGCTGTTTACGGCAGACGAACTGCTTTACGGTAGACGAAAACGTGACTGCTGTTGTTGTGTGTTGTTACCGCGCTGGGAGGACGTTAATGAAACTGCCTAACAATAAACCCACATAAGAAACCAAGAACTCGCCCTCCATCATTCTACAGTTATAACGTGATTGGGCCGGGACGGGGCGGGGGCATGATTGGGGGCGGGGCTAAGAGGGGAGGAGTATATTTACAGCTAGAATTCACCAAGTCAAGTATTTCATATATATATATATATATATATATATATATATATATATATATATATATATATATATATATATATTATATATATATATATGTATAAATACTTGACTTTCAGTGAATTCTAGCTATATATATATTTATTTTATTATATATATAATATATATATATATATAATATATATATATATATATATATATATATATATATATATATATATAAATAAATAAAAGAAATACTTGAATTTCAGTGTTCATTTATTTACACATATACACACACATAACACTCATCTACTCATTGTTGAGTTAAGGGTTGAATTGTCCATCCTTGTTCTATTCTCTGTCACTATTTTTCCAACCATGCTGAACACCCTTTCGCAGGTACCCAGAAAGGTTTCGAGTACCACCAAAAAAACTGAATCTCTGAAGACAGTATAAAAATCTGTGTTAAAGGTGTAAAAATACTGTTTGTATAATAAGCATGTTATTTTTTTACAAATGAGGGTTAAGAGTTCAGTACTAAAAAAAAAAAAGAAAAGAATGTGGCTTAAGTACAGTTTTTTAATTGAGCTGCTGCATTTTTTGGTTGGGTTGTTTATTTATTTTGAGTAACTTCTATACATTTCTAAAAGGGGAGGAATGTAATAGTGATCTATGTTTGTCTGTTGCCATCTACTGGTGAATGTTGGCTATAGCGTACTGGGGTTACTTTTTGGTTGGCCAACGATTTACGTGGTGTTGCGCACCTGACGTCACTCAGGTCCGCATGGAGCTGGAAGGGGCGTGGCTTCCAGCTCCGCCTGAATTTCGGGAGATTTTCGGGAGAAAATTTGTCCCGGGAGGTTTTCGGGAGAGGCGCTGAATTTCGGGAGTCTCCCGGAAAATCCGGGAGGGTTGGCAAGTATGCTCATAATACAGTCATCACACAAGTTAATCATCAGAGTATATACATTGAATTATTTACAATCCGGGGGGCGGGGTGTGGAGGCGGGTGGGGGGGTTAGGTTTGGTTGATATCAACACTTCAGTCATCAACAATTGCATCATCAGAGGAATGGACATTGAAACAGTGTAGGACTGACTTGGTAGGATATGTACAGCAAGTAGTGGACATAGAGAGTTCAGAAAGTAAAAGAACAAGTATCTACATTTGATTATTTACAATCCGGGGAGGTGGGATGTGGAAGGGAGGGTGTTAGTTTAGGGTTGAAGTTGCCTGGAGGTGTTGTTTTGAAGGAGGATAGAGATGCCCTTTCTTTTATACCTGTTGGGAGTGCATTCCACATTGATGTGGCATAGAAGGAGAATGAGTTAAGACCTTTGTTAGATCAGAATCTGGGTTTAACGTGGTTAGTGGAGCTCCCCCTGGTGTTGTGGTTATGGCGGTCATTTACGTTAAGGAAGTAGTTTGACATGTACTTCGGTATCAGGGAGGTGTAGCGGATTTTATAGACCAGGCTCAGTGCAAGTTGTTTTACTCTGTCTTCCACCCTGAGCCAGCCCACTTTGTAGAAGTGGGTAGGAGTGAGGTGGGATCTGGGGTGGAGGTCTAGAAGTAATCTGAATAGCTTGTTCTGGGATGTTTGGAGTCTAGATTTGAGGGTTTTGGAGGTGCTAGGGTACCAGGAGGTGCATGCGTAATGGAAAAAGGGTTGAACGAGAGTTCCCGCTAGAATCCTCATGGTGCTTTTGTTGACCAGAGAGGAGATTCTGTAGAGAAATCTCGTTCGTTGGTTGACCTTTTTGATTACCTTGGTTGCCATTTTATCACAGGAAAGATTAGCCTCTAGAATGGAACCTAGGTAGGTGACCTCATCCTTACACTTTTATAGTGAAGTCATTGACTTTCTTAAGGTTGATCCAAACAGGATGGATTCTGTTTTACCCAAGTGTATGGATAGCTTGTTGTCAGCGAGCCAGGTGCAAGTTCTACAGAGTTCAGCACTGAGGATTTTCTCCACCTGTGACTTGTCCTTGTCTGATACCAGCAAGGCGGAGTCATCCGCAAACATGGGAAATGACCCAAATTCAATGTCAAATCAACGCCGGAGCCCAACGTTGATTAAACGTTGTCAAAAAGCATGTTGTTTCAACGTTGTGTTTGTGTTGTAGAATATTGGTTGGGAAATGACCAAATGTCAATGTTAAATCAAGGTCACAACCGGACATTGTCTAAAAACATGTTGTTCCAACGTGAAGTTTGAGTTGCTCGACGTCAGCACCTAATTCAACAAGTTGTCAGCATTGTGTCTGCTGTGAACAGGAACATTGTCCCTGCTTCTGTGGCCCCTTGTGTCAGCTGCTATTTGACAAGGGCCCCCATATAGGATATGCCTGTAACATGATTCCCCCAGAATCAGCAAGTCCTCATCTATTGGTGTCAACGAGGTGAAATTAGGTGGGAAAAACTTTTTGACAAGTTGACTTCAGATCCCCGCCCGTTAGGTGGGACCTGAACGATCCGAGTATTTTATCTTGAAAATAAACCAGATGGTCCGCATTGCCGGCAGTAAGTCGGACACGTTTCCAGTGAGGGTTGGACTCCGCCAAGGCTGCCCTTTGTCACCGATTCTGTTCATAACTTTTATGGACATAATTTCTAGGCGCAGTCAAGGCGTTGAGGGGATCTGGTTTGGTGGCTGCAGGATTAGGTCTCTGCTTTTTAAACATGATGTGGTCCTGATGGCTTCATCTGGCCAGGATCTTCAGCTCTCACTGGATCGGTTCGCAGCCGAGTGTGAAGCGACTGGGATGAGAATCAGCACCTCCAAGTCCGAGTCCATGGTTCTCGCCCGGAAAAGGGTGGAGTGCCATCTCAGGGTTGGGGAGGAGATCTTGCCCCAAGTGGAGGAGTTCAAGTACCTCGGAGTCTTGTTCACGAGTGAGGGAAGAGTGGATCGTGAGATCGACAGGCGGATCGGTGCGGCGTCTTCAGTAATGCGGACGCTGTATCGATCCGTTGTGGTGAAGAAGGAGCTGAGCCGGAAGGCAAAGCTCTCAATTTACTGGTCGATCTACGTTCCCATCCTCACCTATGGTCATGAGCTTTGGGTTATGACCGAAAGGACAAGATCACGGGTACAAGCGGCCGAAATGAGTTTCCTCCGCCGGGTGGCGGGGCTCTCCCTTAGAGATAGGGTGAGAAGCTCTGCCATCCGGGGGGAGCTCAAAGTAAAGCCGCTGCTCCTCCACATCGAGAGGAGCCAGATGAGGTGGTTCGGGCATCTGGTCAGGATGCCACCCGAACGCCTCCCTAGGGAGGTGTTTAGGGCACGTCCGACCGGTAGGAGGCCGCGGGGAAGACCCAGGACACGTTGGGAAGACTATGTCTCCCGGCTGGCCTGGGAACGCCTCGGGGTCCCACAGGAAGAGCTGGACGAAGTGGCTGGGGAGAGGGAAGTCTGGGCTTCCCTGCTTAGGCTGCTGCCCCCGCGACCCGACCTCGGATAAGCGGAAGAAGATGGATGGATGGATGGATTAACCAGATGTTTTATTTGAAGTCAGTGATGGACTTCCTGACCAAAACACAAGCAGATTTGAGCTAAATTGATCGGCCTTGTTGCGTGGTCTGTAGAGGCTGTGTGTATATTTAGCACAGGGATGCAGTACGGCACCGGCATGGAGCCGCCGTGCCCAGACGGTGGAAACCGACACGTTCACTAGAATGGAAATGGAAAGAGTCCGCAGCCACGCCGGTGCCGGTCCGCAGTTGTTCCACATCCACTGGAAATCTGGGGTAAACTGTAGATGTTGTCTCTATGCGCCTTCCTGGATTCTCTTCTGAAAAAGCCCGTATGTCGGGTGAACCGGAGACGCAGAATCGCCCATAGGTTTGAATGTGCGTGCGAACGCTTGAATAGGCTCCGGTTCCTTACAACACAGGCGATGCGTGGACACAAAGGCAAGGTAACAGTATTGTTGCCAGTTGATTGACACATGACTCTGCAGCAGTCATTAGTAGGTGCTTGGCTTACCGGCCCAAAAAGAAAGGAGAGTGCCCTAACCACGGTGAAGTAAGAACAGTCCTCTGGCAGCCGGCAATCACTCTCGCTAAAACCAAGAAAACCCGCCTCCGGTCAGTCTTACGGGATTGGAGTCATGTGTGTCCGTGAGTAAAGGATTCGGATGATGCAAGTTAAGCTCTCCCTGACACACACACACACACTAGCCTTTCACACGAAGAAGCCGAGACCTCCTTTGGAGCGCCTGGGCAGTGGCCTCCTCCACATAAAAGGAAAGTACTCGCCATCACATCAGCACTATAACTCTATTAGGCACAGCTCCAGGACACACTAAGCAACCCACAGTCCACAATGGCGTCATTGTCAGCCAGGGTTGCAGCTATTGTCAGCCATCCTGCAGGATTTATTCCCCTCCTCCCATATCCTGACCTTCACCTCTGACACCTCCTGCCATCTCACACGCTCCAGGACTGAGCATGTACGGGTTTCTGCCTTCCGGGTCTTAAATGACACCCTGCAATGACCCGGCCCTGCTAAGTGCTAGCTCCTCTCGGTTTTATTTTTGTTGTATCTTCAGCTTGGGAGGTTGATCACTAGTGTCAAAAATGGTTCTTATCATATCCGTGCTCCTTCAATGATTCAGAGTTTCACTTTTTATCCGAGTTCTTGGAATGCTTATCTTGTATCAACTGGTTGTCCGCAAACTTGCTCCAGATAAATTCTAACAAAACGGAAACTCTGATAATAAAAAGATCATCCCTGATCAAGAACTGCCTTGGTGCTCTGGGTGGATCTGTCCAACGCAGCCTCAGAAACCTTCAATCAATCAATCAATGTTTACTTAAATAGCCCTAAATCAGGAATGTCTCAAAGGGCTGCACAAGCCACAACGACATCCTCGGCTCGGATCCCACATCAGGGCAAAGAAAAACTCAACCCCATGGGACAATGAGAAACCTTGGAGGGGACCGCAGATGTGGGGACCCCCCCTGGCACCGGTGCAATGGACTTCGAGTGGATCTAACATAATAGTGAGAGTCCAGTCCATAGTGGATCTAACATAATAGTGTGAGAGTCCAGTCCATAGTGGATCTAACACAGAGGTGCTCAATACGTCGATCGCGATCTACCAGTCGATTGCAAAGGTAGTATTGGTAGATCGCATTACATTATTAAAAAGAAAATTAAAAAAAAAAATTTTTTTATTTTTTTATTTTTTTTTGTGTCCTGTCCAGCTTCTCAGGCAAATCATATAGTTGATGTAGATGCCCATTTCGGTTGTTCAGATTTACTTTACAAAAGAAAAGTGTAGGATACTTCTCTTGTTGCCTTATTTGTATTTGACTTTATTAAATGTATTTATATTATCATTTAGTGCAGCCGGGCCGGAGCAGGAGGGGATAGAAAGAGAGAAAAAAAGAAGACAGAGGGGGAAATTGTGGGGACAAGAGGGGGATTAGACAGAGAGACAAAAACAACAACAGCTAATAACAACAACAACAACAACAATAGAGCAACATCAGCAAATACGACATGTACAAATATGATGGTAAAAGTAATAGCAAATAAGCAGTTAGCGAAAAATAAAAAATAATACAGAAATGACAATGAGCATTATTACACTACAAATGGATCAATACAAATACCAATAGAAATAGCGCTATTGATAATGAACAATACCAATAATTTACCTTTATTATCAACAATACAGTTGTTTAAATGCAACAATACATATACGTAATGATAACTTGAGATACGAAAGAATGCAGAAAAATGGAGGGGGAGAAAGAGAAGCAACCTACATTAACCTTGTAGATTGTTATAGTCACAATAGGTTAAGCTTTGTCAGTGTGCCGTGTGTTACACCCAGTTTACCCTAGGGCAGGGGTGCTCATTACGTCGATCGCGAGCTACCGGTCGATCTTGGAGGGTGTGTCAGTCGATCACCAGCCAGGCATTAAAAAAATAGTCCTAAAAATGAGCGATCATAAATCTTCACAATGACGTCATTTTCGTCACTTGATTGACATTCACGGCACCCGAGGGTCTTCTGAGATGACACTGGCTGCTGCCAGCTCATTAAAATTACCGACTGGAAGGCGAGAAACACTTTATTTCAACAGACTCTGGCGCCGTACCTGTCGTCAAAACTCCAAAGACCGACTGCACAGTTGCACAGTTGCGCTAACAAAATAGGAGTCTCAGAAAGCTGGCGTGCACAAGCTAGCAAGCTACGGAGTTTGCCGACAATGTATTTCTTGTAAAGTGTATACAAAGGAGTACGGAAGCTGGACAAATAAGATGCCAAAAACCAACCACTTTCATGTGGTATTGGACAGAAAGGAGGATTTTTTTTCTCCTCCATTCGAAAATGCGGACCTTATCAGCACCACTGTCTGATTCCTATCAATGCAAGTCATCAGAATCAGGCAATACACCAACTTATATTCTTGTCTTCATGAAAGAAAGGAATCTATATGTGTTAAACATGCTTGTATTATCTTCAACCACCTTTAACTTATTAACAATATTAACTATATGTGTTAAACATGCTTGTATTATCTTTAAACACCTTTAACTTATTAACAATATTAACTATATGTGTTAAACATGCTTGTATTATCTTTAAACACCTTTAACTTGTTAACAATATTAACTATATGTATTAAACATTCTTGTATTATCATTAAACACCTTTAATTTAAAAAAAAAATTAACTATATGAGTTAAATATGCTTTCATTATCTTTAAACACCCTTTACTTGTTAACAATATTAACTATATGTATTAAACATGCTTGTATTATCATTAAACACCTTTAATTTATTAACAATATTAACTATATGTGTTAAACATGCTTGCATTATCATTAAACACCTCTAACTTGTTAACAAAAACATATATTTCATAAATAAGTAAATATAAATTATATATATGAATGAGGTAGATCCCCACGACTTGATCAATTGAAAAGTAGCTCGCCTGCAGAAAAAGTGTGAGCACCCCTGATCTAACATAATAGTGTGAGAGTCCCGTCCATAGTGGATCTAACATAATATTGTGAGAGTCCAGTCCATAGTGGATCTAACATAATAGTGTGAGAGTCCCGTCCATAGTGGATCTAACATAATAGTGTGAGAGTCCAGTCCATAGTGGATCTAACATAATAGTGTGAGAGTCCAGTCCATAGTGGATCTAACATAATATTGTGAGAGTCCAGTCCATAGTGGATCTAACATAATAGTGTGAGAGTCCCGTCCATAGTGGATCTAACATAATAGTGTGAGAGTCCAGTCCATAGTGGATCTAACATAATAGTGTGAGAGTCCAGTCCATAGTGGATCTAACATAATAGTGTGAGAGTGCAGTCCATAGTGGATCTAACATAATAGTGTGAGAGTCCAGTCCATAGTGGATCTAACATAATAGTGTGAGAGTCCAGTCCATAGTGGATCTAACATAATAGTGTGAGAGTCCAGTCCATAGTGGATCTAACATAATAGTGTGAGAGTCCAGTCCATAGTGGATCTAACATAATAGTGAGAGTCCAGTCCATAGTGGATCTAACATAATAGTGAGAGTCCAGTCCATAGTGGATCTAACATAATAGTGTGAGAGTCCAGTCCTAAGTGGATCTAACATAATAGTGTGAGAGTCCAGTCCATAGTGGATCTAACATAATAGTGTGATAGTCCAGTCCATAGTAGATCTAACATAATAGTGTGAGAGTCCAGTCCATAGTGGATCTAACATAATAGTGTGAGAGTCCAGTCCACAGACGAGCGGTCCACCCTGGGTCCCGACTTTGGACAGCCAGCGCTTCATCTTTGGCCACCGAACCTGTGCCCTCCCTCCACGAAGGAGAGGGGGGCAGAGCAGAAAAGAAACGGCAGATCAACTGGTCTAAAAGGGGGGTCTATCTAAAGGCTTGTGTCGTACCAGTCCAAGTTTTTGGAGAGTCTCTGTCGTCAACTGACCAAAAACTGTTTTTATCACCTCAGAAATATTCCTAAAGTGAGAAATGTGCTGTCAAAATTGGATGTGGAACCTATTGCAATTCTCTCTTCGCTCTTTTCAACAAAAAGACTTCAGATGGTACAAAATGCAGCTGCCAGACTTTGGACCGGTGCACCCAGACCAGTCCACATCACCCCCATGTTATCCAGTCTTCTTTGGCTTCCAGTCAAATTCCGCAATGAGTTTAAGATTGTAGTCCTGACTTAGGCCCCCCAGTACATCACTGACTTGTTATGCCTCCTACTCTTCAGGGCGCAGCCTCCCGTCTTCAGGCCAGGGTCTTCTAAAGATCCCAGAGACTCGTTTTAAAACCCTGGCATTCCAGGCTATAGCTCCCAGACTCTGGAACAACTTGAACCAGTCCCCCCCCCGTTATCTTGACTGTGTTGACACTTTTAGGAAACCTTTGAAAACTTCTCTTTTTAGTAAAAGTTACTAACAGTGGTTTTCTGAAGTGTTCCTGAGCCCATGTGGTGATATCCTTTACACACTGATGTCGCTTTTTGATGCAGTTTTTGATCCAAGGTCACGGGCATTCAATGTTGGTTTTCGGCCCTGCAGTGATTTCTCCAGATTCTCTGAACCTTTTGATGACATTACGGAGCGTAGATGGTGAAATCCCTCAACTCCTTGCAATAGCTGGTTGAGAAATGTTGTTCTTAAACAATTTGCTCAGGCATTTGTTGACAAAGTGGTGACCCTCGCCCCGTCCTTGTTTGTGAATGACTGAGCATTTCATGGAAGCTGCTTTTATGCCCAATCATGGCACCCACCTGTTCCCAATTAGCCTGTTCACCTGTGGGATGTTCCAAATAAGTCTTTGATGAGCATTCCTCAACGTTCTCAGTCTTTTTTGCCACTTGAGCCAGCTTTTTTGAAACATGTTGCAGGCATCACATTCCAAATGAGCTAATATTTGCAAAAAATAACAACGTTTTCCAGTTGGAATGTTAAATATAAACCTCGTTTCCATATGAGTTGGGAAATTGTGCTAGGTGTAAATTTAAACAGAATACAATGATTTGCAAATCATTTTCAACCCATATTCAGTTGAATATGCTACAAAGACAACATATTTGATGTTCAAACTGATAAACATTTCTTTTTTTTGCAAATAATCATTAACTTTAGAATTGGATGCCAGCAACAGTTTGGCTTTGTAAAAAAAGAGTGTGGTTACTTTCCTGGCCCGCCTGCAGTCCAGACCTGTCTCCCATCGAAAATGTGTGGCGCATTATGAAGCGTAAAATAAGACTGTTGAACGACTGAAGCTCTACATAAGACAAGAATGGGAAAGACTTTCACTTTCAAAGCTTCAACAATTAGTTTCCTCAGTTCCCAATCGCTTATTGAGTGTTGTTAAAAGAAAAGGTGATGTAACACAGCGGTGAACATGCCCTTTCCCAACTACTTTGGCACGTGTTGCAGCCATGAAATTCTAAGAAAAGAAAAGAAAGTTTATGAGTTTGAACATCAAATATGTTGTCTTGAAAAGGATTTGCAAATCATTGTATTCCGTTTATATTTACATCTATCACAATTTCCCAACTCATATGGAAACGGGGTTTGTATCTTGTCTTTGCAGTCTATTCAATTGAATATACTCTGGGCGGTTCTAGTGATTCTGGTGGCGAACCCGAGGTGGCGGTTGTGGTGCGGGGCGGGGGTCGTCTACAGAATTGTGCGTCTCCTGACCCCCTGAAAAGGTCAGTTGCGAGGCATGAGAGTGGAGGGGCTGCCTAAATGGCTCTTTTCTCCCCGTTTCTCCCCCTGGCCCGGGCAGAGACTCGCCATGGTTATTTATGAGCGTGTGGGAGAGGGTCTGCAATGAAACCCACCCGCCTCCTTGCTGGGAGGACCGAAGGTGCCTGTCATTGGTTCGGTTCTATCACATATTTACATGCACACGCTCAGACACCATTAAGGAGCCCGCCCAGAGCCGCAAGGGCAGAGGAAGGGACTCTGTTGCAGGGCAGAATTGCAGAGTGAGGTGTGCTTGGCACGGACACTGTCAGCACTTTGATAGATGCTGGTCAACACCAGGAAACTTCCAGAAGAGTAATATTGCAACATGAAAGCAACATACACAAACTGTAAGTCAGGGATTGTGTTAGGTTAGGGGCCATGTTTCCAGAAAGCTACAGATCGGGGGGACCAACTTTTCCCTTCACTGTCAGTCTTATTTTGTGTATTCCGGAGAACCGGCATCTTCTACAACACTGAATTTTTATACATTGAATTTTTCAGTACTGAGTTTTTTTTTTACACTGAACTTTTATACACTGAATTATTTTACACAGAATTTTTTTACACTGAATTTTTATACACTTTTTTTTTTTTTACACTGAATTTTTATACACAGAATTTTTATAAATTGAATTTTTCAGCATTTAATTTTTTTTACATGGAACTTTTATACACTGAATTATTTGACACCGACATTTTTTTTTACACTGAATTTTTATACACTTAAATGTTTTACACTGAACTTTTATACACTGAATTTCTAAAACACTGAATTTTTATATACATAATTTTTAAAACACTGAATTTTTATACATTTAATTTTCAGCACTGAATTTTTTTTACACTGAATTTTTTAACTTGATTTTTTTACACTATATTTCTTTACGCTGAATTTTTATACACTTAATTTTTTTACACTGAATTTTAAAACACTGAATTTTTATACATTGAGTTTTTCAGCACTGAATTTTTTTACACTGAACTTTTAAACACTGAATTATTTTACACATATTTTCTTTTACACTGAATTTCTTTACGCTGAATTTTTATACACAACATTTTTTACACTGAACTTTTATACTTTGAATTTTTAAAATACTGAATTTTTATATACAAAATTTTAAAACACATAATTTTTATACATTAGATTTTTCAGCACCAAATTTTTTTACACTGAACTTTTAAATAATGAATTTTTTTACACTTGATTTTTTTTTTTACACTGATTTTCTTTATGCTGACTTTTTATACACTGCATTTTTTTACACTGAACTTGTATACACTCAATTTTTTAAATACTGAATTTTTATAAACAGAATTTTTAAAACACTGGATTTGTATACATAGAATTTTTCAGCACTGAATTTTTTTACACTGAACTTTTAAACACTGATTTATTTTACTCTGAATTTTTTTTTACACTGAATTTTTACACACTTAATTTTCATACACAAAATTTTTAAAACACAGAATTTCTATACATTGAATTTTTCAGAACTGATTTTTTTTGACACTGAACTTTTAAACACGGAATTATTTTACACTGCTTTTTTTTTTACACTGGATTTCTTTACACTGCATTTTTATGCATTTATATTATTTACACTGAACTTTTATACACTGAATTTTTAAAACACTGAATTTCTATACACTACATTTTTATACATTGAATTTTTCAGCACTGACTTTTTTTTACATGGAACTTTTATACACTGAATTATTTGACACTGAATTTTTTTTTACACTGAATTTTTATGCACTTTCATTTTTTACACTGAACTTTTACACACTGAATATCCAAAACACAGAATTTTTATACAAATAAATTTTAAAACACAGCATTTCTATACATTGAATTTTTCAGAACTGAATTTTTTTGACACTGAACTTTTAAACACGGAATTATTTTTCACTGCTTTTTTTACACTGGATTTCTTTACAGTGCATTTTTAAGCACTTATATTATTTACACTGAACTTTTATACACTGAATTTTTAAAACACTCAATTTCTATACACATGATTTTTAAAACACTACATTTTTATACATTGAATTTTTCAGCACTGAATTTTATTTACATGGAACTTTTGTGCACTAAATTATTTTACACTGAAATTTTTTTGCCCTGAATATTTATACACTTAAATATTTTACACTGAACTTTTATACACTGAATTATAAAACACAGAATTTTTATGCATAGAATTTTTAAAACACAGAATTTCTATACATTGAATTTTTCAGAAGTGAATTTTTTTTACACTGAACTTTTAAACACTGAATTATTTTACACATAATTTTTTTTACACTGAATTTCTTTACGCTGAATTTTTATACACTACATTTTTTACACTGAACTTTTATACATTGAATTTTTAAAGTAATGAATTTTTGTATACAGAATTTTTTAAAACATAATTTTTATACATGTAATTTTTCGGCACCAAATTTTTTTACACTGAACTTTTGAACACCATTTTTTTACACAGAATTATTTTTTTTACACTGAATTTCTTTACGCTGAATTTTTATATACTTATTTTTTTTTACACTGAACTTTTATACATTGAGTGTTTCAGCACTGAATTTTTTTTACACAGAACTTTTATACACTGAATTATTTTACATTGAATTTTTTTTACACTCAATTTTTATACACTCAATTTTTAAAACACTGAATTTTTATACATTGAATTTTTCAGCACTGAATGTTTTAACACTGAACTTTTAAACACAGAATTTTTTTTACACTGAATTTTTTTACGCTGAATTTTTATACATTTAATTTTTCCGCACTGAATTTTTTTTCACACTGACTTTCTTTACGCTGAATTTTTATACACTTAAATTGTGGTATTATGTACATTTTCAAAAATTCCAGGAATTCCGAAATGGCCATTTGAATTTAAAGTGTTACTACGTCAACATTTTGCAACCGATTCAAACAATTCCAACACCGAATCATTCATATCATCTAAGACAATTGTGCTACTATCAACATTTTCAAAATTTCCAGGTTTTCCCGAAATTCCCAAATGCCCTGGGAATTTCTATTCAGAATTGTTCGCATTTTTAAACCCGAATCTGACGTTTCAAACATCCACCCACACTTTCTCCCCATATATCAAAGGCAAACATGTTTTCCCTTTACCAAAATTCACCCTTTTCCTGGAATTTCTGGTAATTTTCTACCCATTGACAATGTATGGGAATTATACAATCGATATTTCTCACCCAATTGTAACCGTTCCAACATCCACACACTCCACTCACCCTGGACGTTCAAGCCAACATGTTTACCTGATTACCCGGAATTACCAGGAATGACACCCCCCCCCCCCCCCCCACCCCATTGAAAATGAATGCGCTCCATATTCCACATTTTTCATCCGATTGGAACCGTTCCAACATACACACACTCCACTAACCCTGGATGTTCTCGGCAGCAATGATTACCCGGGATTACCAGGAATTTCCCCAACATTGAAAATGAATGGGCTACGTATTCCACATTTTTCATTCGATTGGAATCGTTCCAACATCCACACACTCCACTCACCCTGGACGTTCTAGCCAGCATGTTTCCCTAATTACCCGGAATTACCAGGAATCCCCCCCATTGAAAATAAATGGGCTCCGTATTCCACATTTTTCATCCTGTTGGAACCGTTCCAACATCCACACACTCCACTCACCCTGGACGTTCTAGCCAGCATGTTTCACTGATTACCCGGAAATACCAGGAATTTCCCCCCCATTTAAAATGAATGGGCTCCGTATTCCACATTTTTCATCAGATTGGAACCGTTCCAACATCCACACACTCCACTCACCCTGGACGGTCTAGCCAGCATGTTTCACTGATTACCCGGAATTACCAGGAATTGCCCCCCACCCCCCCCATTGAAAATGAATGGGTTCTGTATTCCACATTTTTCATCCTATTGGAACCGTTCCAACATCCACACACTCCACTCACCCTGGACGTTCTAGCCAGCATGTTTCACTGATTACCCGGAATTACCAGGAATTACTCCCCCCCCCATTGAAAATTAATAGGCTTCGTATTCCACATTTTTCATCTGATTGGAACCGTTCCAACATCCACACACTCCACTCACCCTGAACTTTTTAACCAGCATGTTTCCCTGATTACGTGGAATTACCAGGAATCCCCCCCATTGAAAATGAATAGGCTCCGTATTCCACATTTTTCATCCGATTGGAAGCATTCCAACATCCACACACTCCATTCACCCTGGACGTTCTAGCCAGCATGTTTCCCTAATTACCCGGAATTACCAGGAATCCCCCCCCCCCCCCCATTGAAAATGAATGGGCTCCGTATTCCACATTTTTCATCCTGTTGGAACCGTTCCAACATCCACACACTCCACTCACCCTGGACGTTCTAGCCAGCATGTTTCCCTGATTACGCGGAATTACCAGGAATCCCCCCCATTGAAAATGAATAGGCTCCGTATTCCACATTTTTCATCCGATTGGAAGCATTCCAACATCCACACACTCCATTCACCCTGGACGTTCTAGCCAGCATGTTTCCCTAATTACCCAGAATTACCAGGAATCCCCCCCCCCCCCCCCATTGAAAATGAATGGGCTCCGTATTCCACATTTTTCATCCTATTGGAACCGTTCCAACATCCACACACTCCACTCACCCTGGACGTTCTAGCCAGCATGTTTCCCTAATTACCCGGAATTACCAGGAATCCCCCCCCATTGAAAATGAATGGGCTCCGTATTCCACATTTTTCATCCTATTGGAACCGTTCCAACATCCACACACTCCACTCACCCTGGACGTTCTAGCCAGCATGTTTCCCTGATTACCTGGAATTACCAGGAATCCCCCCACCCCATTGAAAATGAATGGGCTCCGTATTCCACATTTTTCATCCTATTGGAACCGTTCCAACATCCACACACTCCACTCACCCTGGAGGTTCTAGCCAGCATGTTTCACTGATTACCCGGAAATACCAGGAATTTCCCCCCCATTTAAAATGAATGGGCTCCGTATTCCACATTTTTCATCAGATTGGAACCGTTCCAACATCCACACACTCCACTCACCCTGGACGTTCTAGCCAGCATGTTTCCCTAATTACCCGGAATTACCAGGAATCCCCCCCCCCCCCCCCCCCATTGAAAATGAATGGGCTCCGTATTCCACATTTTTCATCCTATTGGAACCGTTCCAACATCCACACACTCCACTCACCCTGGACGTTCTAGCCAGCATGTTTCCCTGATTACCTGGAATTACCAGGAATCCCCCCACCCCATTGAAAATGAATGGGCTCCGTATTCCACATTTTTCATCCTATTGGAACCGTTCCAACATCCACACACTCCACTCACCCTGGAGGTTCTAGCCAGCATGTTTCACTGATTACCCGGAAATACCAGGAATTTCCCCCCCATTTAAAATGAATGGGCTCCGTATTCCACATTTTTCATCAGATTGGAACCGTTCCAACATCCACACACTCCACTCACCCTGGACGGTCTAGCCAGCATGTTTCACTGATTACCCGGAATTACCAGGAATTGCCCCCCACCCCCACCATTGAAAATGAATGGGTTCTGTATTCCACATTTTTCATCCTATTGGAACCGTTCCAACATCCACACACTCCACTCACCCTGGACGTTCTAGCCAGCATGTTTCACTGATTACCCGGAATTACCAGGAATTACTCCCCCCCCCATTGAAAATGAATAGGCTTCGTATTCCACATTTTTCATCTGATTGGAACCGTTCCAACATCCACACACTCCACTCACCCTGAACTTTTTAACCAGCATGTTTCCCTGATTACGTGGAATTACCAGGAATCCCCCCCATTGAAAATGAATAGGCTCCGTATTCCACATTTTTCATCCGATTGGAAGCATTCCAACATCCACACACTCCATTCACCCTGGACGTTCTAGCCAGCATGTTTCCCTAATTACCCGGAATTACCAGGAATCCCCCCCCCCCCCATTGAAAATGAATGGGCTCCGTATTCCACATTTTTCATCCTGTTGGAACCGTTCCAACATCCACACACTCCACTCACCCTGGACGTTCTAGCCAGCATGTTTCCCTGATTACGCGGAATTACCAGGAATCCCCCCCATTGAAAATGAATAGGCTCCGTATTCCACATTTTTCATCCTATTGGAACAGTTCCAACATCCACACACTCCACTCACCCTGGACGTTCTAGCCAGCATGTTTCCCTGATTACCTGGAATTACCAGGAATCCCCCCACCCCATTGAAAATGAATGGGCTCCGTATTCCACATTTTTCATCCTATTGGAACCGTTCCAACATCCACACACTCCACTCACCCTGGAGGTTCTAGCCAGCATGTTTCCCTGATTACCTGGAATTACCAGGAATCCCCCCACCCCATTTAAAATGAATGGGCTCCGTATTCCACATTTTTCATCCGATTGGAACCGTTCCGACATCCACGCACTCCACTCACCCTGGACGTTCTAGCCAGCATGTTTTCCTGATTACCTGGAATTACCAGGAATTTCCCCCTTATTGAAAATGAATGGGCTCCGTATTTCACATTTTTCATCCGATTGGAACCGTTCCAACACTCACACACTCCACTCACCCTGGATGTTCTAGCCAGCATGTTTCCCTAATTACCCGGAATTACCAGGAATTTCCCCCCATTTAAAATGAATAGGCTCCGTATTCCACATTTTTCATCCTATTAGAACCGTTCCAACATCCACACACTCCACTCACCCTGGACGTTCTAGCCAGCATGTTTCCCTGATTACCTGGAATTACCAGGAATTTCCCCCTTATTGAAAATGAATGGGCTCCGTATTTCACATTTTTCATCAGATTGGAACCGTTCCAACATCCACACACTGCACTCACCCTGGACGTTCTAGCCAGCATGTTTCCCTAATTACCCGGAATTACCAGGAATCCCCCCCATTGAAAATGAATGGGCTCCGTATTCCACATTTTTCATCCGATTGGAACCGTTCCGACATCCACGCACTCCACTCACCCTGGACGTTCCAGCCAGCCTGTTTCCCTAATTACCCGGAATTACCAAGAATTTCCCCCCCATTTAAAATGAATGGGCTCCGTATTCCACATTTTTCATCCGATTGAAACCGTTCCAACATCCACGCACTCCACTCACCCTGGACGTTCTAGCCAGCATGTTTCCCTAATTACCCAGAATTACCAGGAATCCCCCCCATTGAAAATGAATAGGCTTCGTATTCCACATTTTTCATCCGATTGGAACCGTTCCAACATCAACACACTCCACTCACCCTGGACGTTCTAGCCAGCATGTTTCCCTAATTACCCGGAATTACCAGGAACCCCCCCCCCCCCCCCATTAAAAAAATTAAGGGGCTCTGTATTCCACATTTTTCATCCGATTGGAACCGTTTCAACATCCACACACTCCACTCACCCTGGAGGTTCTAGCCAGCATGTTTCCCTAATTACCCAGAATTACCAGGAATCCCCCCCATTGAAAATGAATAGGCTTCGTATTCCACATTTTTCATCCGATTGGAACCGTTCCAACATCAACACACTCCACTCACCCTGGACGTTCTAGCCAGCATGTTTCCCTAATTACCCGGGATTACCAGGAATTCCCTCCCCCCCCATTAAAAAAATTAATGGGCTCTGTATTCCACATTTTTCATCCGATTGGAACCGTTTCAACATCCACACACTCCACTCACCCTGGAGGTTCTAGCCAGCATGTTTCCCTGATTACCTGGAATTACCAGGAATGTGCCCCTTATTGAAAATGAATGGGCTCCGTATTTCACATTTTTCATCCGATTGGAAGCGTTCCAACACTCACACACTCCACTCACCCTGGACGTTCTAGCCAGCATGTTTCCCTGATTACCCGGAATTACCAGGAATTTCCCCCCCATTTAAAATGAATGGGCTCCGTATTCCACATTTTTCATCCTATTGGAACCGTTCCAACATCCACACACTCCACTCACCCTGGACGTTCTAGCCAGCATGTTTCCCTGATTACCTGGAATTACCAGGAATTTCCCCCTTATTGAAAATGAATGGGCTCCGTATTCCACATTTTTCATCCGATTGGAACCGTTCCAACACTCACACACTCCACTCACCCTGGACGTTCTAGCCAGCATGTTTCCCTGATTACCCGGAATTACCAGGAATTTCCCCCCCATTTAAAATGAATGGGCTCCGTATTCCACATTTTTCATCTGATTGGAACCGTTCCAACATCCACACACTCCACTCACCCTGGACGTTCTAGCATTTCACTTCCACTCAGGCGTATCTGCGTTTTGCCGGCTCGCGCACATAGGGCATTTGCACGCATTTCCTACTGGAATTGCAGATTCCAGTTAATGAATGCATTTGAAAGGGCATCACAATAATTTGCATGCACGTATGAAGAGAGCAGAAGTGTGTGCGCAGTGTAACACACACCACGTTTTTCCCCTCCGTCTTGACAAAAGTTAAATTAAGCTTGAATTTGTGGGCGGAGTCAAATGGTCATGATGTCATGGTTTGAGGACAGAATGACTGGGTTTGTCTGTGGACTATTCTGGCATGTTTGGGTGGGAGCGTGTGCATAATTGCAGTGCGGGACAGCGTGAGGGGAGGGGGCGGAGGGAGCCAGTTAGCACGCAACAGGAGTTTTGGCCCCGACTTGTGCCAAACTTGTCCCGAGCGCTGATGTGTGTGTGACTGCGCCAGGCCAGTTCCGAGACACATCCTTCATGTGCACATGCTGAATAGCTTAAGGGAGGCCATTTTAAACGCGGGGCGGGGCCACACATCTCACTTTTTGTAGGTTTCAGGGCATGCTGGGAGCTTGCATTGCAACAATCTTCAGAATGTCTCATTTCCAGGGACGTCGCTTGCGTCGTTAGGAAGCTGGCAAACCGCGTTCCAGGATCCAAAAATGTGACAGTAGGAGAAGAGAATGGAAAGCTCTTTCATATCCTCTCAGCGGGGGGTAGGAAGGCAAGACCTCCAGACCAGGCTGAGTGGTGCTTGGGATGGGGGGGCGCTCGACCGCCAACCAGATGGGCGACCAGGCCGCGTGTATTTAGGGAGATCATACGGGATAAAGACAGATTGACATTTTGCTGACAAAACAAGCCCAAGTCCCGCACGCCTCCTCACACTGTTCGCTCGTACCAAGGCTGACCTGCTATTTGCTGACGCGGGTCTGACGGAAGTTATTTCCGCATGTGTGAAGTACGGGCAGAGACTAAGATCCCTGGAGACCACCTTCAGTCTCATCCGTGGCCTTGCCCTCGGCCCTGAAAGGCCAGGTGGCCACGGGTGTCACGGAAGGTTAGAAGTCGTCATCCCCAGACTTTACTTTAGGGCCCTTTCAGGACCTTTTGGTTCCAGTCCCTGTACAATTGTGTGGTTTGTGTTTCCACCGCATTTCACAGTTCAGGTAGTTTCTACCAATCAGGCTGACGACGTCAATAAACACACAATATTAGGTCACAGTTCTTTTACTACTCAGTGGCCTAGTGGTTAGAGTGTCCGCCCTGAGATGGGTAGGTTGTGAGTTCAAACCCCAAAGACTATAAAAATGGGAGCCATTACCTCCCTGCTTGGCACTCAGCATCAAGGCTTGGAATTGGGGGTTAAATCACCAAAAATGATTCCCCGGGCGCGGCCACCGCTGCTGCTCACTGCTCCCCTCACCTCCCAGGGGGTGATCAAGGGTGATGGGTCAAATGCAGAGAACAAATTTCACCACACCTAGTGTGTGTGTGACTATCATTGCTACTTTAACTTAACTTAAAAAAGTAAGTCAATGAAAAACAAAGCAATAGTATACTAAATGTTATGATTTCAAAATAAAGTGTACCCAATTGTTCATAAATAGTCAGGCTTTTGTCCGCAATGTCCAACAGTCAGAAAGTCGTCCTCTCAGTAAATGATGAATTCATGAGCGTCAGGGGATTCATTTTGGTCCATTTCAGCTGTAAATAACAATATATCAATAATACATGTCAGTGTTTATCTATAAATAACAATATATCAATAATACATGTCAGTGTTTATCTGTAAATAACAATATATCAATAATACATGACAGTGTTTATCTGTAAATAACAATATATCAATAATACATGTCAGTGTTTATCTGTAAATAACAATACATCAATAATGTCAGTGTTTATTTGTAAATAATATATCAATAATAAATGTTGGTTTTTATCTGTAAATAAATAATGTCATTGTTTATCTGTAAATAACAATATATCAACAATAAATGTCAGTGTTTATCTGTAAATAACAATATATCAATAATAAATGTCAGTGTTTATCTGTAAATAGCAATATATCAAAAATGTCAGTGTTTATTTGTAAATAACAATATATCAATAATAAATGTTAGTTTTTATCTGTGAATAAATAATGTCATTGTTTATCTGTAAATAACTATATATCAATAATAAATGTCAGTGTTTATCTGTAAATAACAATATATCAATAATACATGTCAGTGTTTATCTGTAAATAACTATATATCAATAATACATGTCAGTGTTTATCTGCAAATAACTATAGATCAATAATGTCAGTGTTTATTTGTAAATAACAATATATCAATCATAAATGTTCTTTTTTATCTGTAAATAAATAATGTCATTGTTGATCTGTAAATAACAATATATCAATAATAAATGTCAGTGTTTATCTGTAAATAACTATATATCAATAATACATGTCAGTGTTTATCTGTAAATAACTATATATCAATAATATCAGTGTTTATTTGTAAATAACAATATATCAATAATAAATGTTTGTTTTTATCTGTAAATAAATAATGTCATTGTTTATCTGTAAATAACAATATATCAATAATAAATGTCAGTGTTTATCTGTAAATAACAATATATCAATAATAAATGTCAGTGTTTATCTGTAAATAGCAATATATCAATAATGTCAGTGTTTATTTGTAAATAACAATATATCAGTAATGTCAGTGTTTATGTGTTAATAACAATATATCAGTAATAAATGTTAGTTTTTATCTGTAAATAAATAATGTCATTGTTTATCTGTAAATAACAATATATCAATAATACATGTCAGTGTTTATCTGTAAATAACAATATATCAATAATACATGTCAGTGTTTATCTGTAAATAACAATATATCAATGATGTCAGTGTTTATTTGTAAATAACAATGTATCAATAATAAATGTTCGTTTTTATCTGTAAATAAATAATGTCATTGTTTATCTGTAAATAACAATATATCAATAAATAATGTCATTGTTTATCTGTAAATAACAATATATCAATAATAAATGTCAGTGTTTATCTGTAAATAACAATATATCAATAATAAATGTCAGTGTTTATCTGTAAATAACTATATATCAATAATACATGTCAGTGTTTATCTGCAAATAACTATAGATCAATAATGTCAGTGTTTATTTGTAAATAACAATATATCAATCATAAATGTTCTTTTTTATCTGTAAATAAATAATGTCATTGTTTATCTGTAAATAACAATATATCAATAATAAATGTCAGTGTTTATCTGTAAATAACTATATATCAATAATACATGTCAGTGTTTATCTGTAAATAACAATACATCAATAATGTCAGTGTTTATTTGTAAATAACAATATATCAATAATAAATGTTCGTTTTTATCTGTAAATAAATAATGTCATTGTTTATCTGTAAATAACAATATATCAATAATAAATGTCAGTGTTTATCTGTAAATAACTATATATCAATAATACATGTCAGTGTTTATCTGTAAATAACTATATATCAATAATGTCAGTGTTTATTTGTAAATAACAATATATCAATAATAAATGTTCGTTTTTATCTGTAAATAAATAATGTCATTGTTTATCTGTAAATAACAATATATCAATAATAAATGTCAGTGTTTATCTGTAAATAACTATATATCAATAATACATGTCAGTGTTTATCTGTAAATAACTATACATCAATAATGTCAGTGTTTATTTGTAAATAACAATATATCAGTAATGTCAGTGTTTATGTGTTAATAACAATATATCAATAATAAATGTTAGTTTTTATCTGTAAATAAATAATGTCATTGTTTATCTGTAAATAACAATATATCAATAATAAATGTCAGTGTTTATCTGTAAATAACAATATATCAATAATACATGTCAGTGTTTATCTGTAAATAACAATATATCAATGATGTCAGTGTTTATTTGTGAATAACAATATATCAATAATAAATGTTCGTTTTTATCTGTAAATAAATAATGTCATTGTTTATCTGTAAATAACAATATATCAATAATAAATGTCAGTGTTTATCTGTAAATAACAATATATCAATAATACATGTCAGTGTTTATCTGTAAATAACAATATATCAATGATGTCAGTGTTTATTTGTAAATAACAATATATCAATAATAAATGTTCGTTTTTATCTGTAAATAAATAATGTCATTGTTTATCTGTAAATAACAATATATCAATAATACATGTCAGTGTTTATCTGTAAATAACAATATATCAATAATACATGTCAGTGTTTATCTGTAAATAACAATATATCAATAATGTCAGTGTTTATTTGTAAATAACAATATATCAATAATAAATGTTAGTTTTTATCTGTAAATAAATAGTGTCATTGTTTATCTGTAAATAACAATATATCAATAATAAATGTCAGTGTTTATCTGTAAATAACTATATATCAATAATAAATGTCAGTGTTTATCTGTAAATAACTATATATCAATAATGTCAGTGTTTATCTGTAAATAACTATATATCAATAATAAATGTCAGTGTCTATCTGTAAATAACAATATATCAATAATAAATGTCAGTGTTTATCTGTAAATACCAATACATCAATTAACTATATATCAATAATGTCAGTGTTTATCTGTAAATAACTATATATCAATAATGTCAGTGTTTATCTGTAAATAACTATATATCAATAATAAATGTCAGTGTTTATCTGTAAATAACAATATATCAATAATAAATGTCAGTGTTTATCTGTAAATAACTATATATCAATAATACATGTCAGTGTTTATCTGTAAATAACTATATATCAATAATGTCAGTGTTTATTTGTAAATAACAATATAGCAATAATAAATGTTCGTTTTTATTTGTAAATAAATAATGTCATTGTTTATCTGTAAATAACAATATATCAATAATAAATGTCAGTGTTTATCTGTAAATAACTATATATCAATAATACATGTCAGTGTTTATCTGTAAATAACTATACATCAATAATGTCAGTGTTTATTTGTAAATAACAATATATCAGTAATGTCAGTGTTTATGTGTTAATAACAATATATCAATAATAAATGTTAGTTTTTATCTGTAAATAAATAATGTCATTGTTTATCTGTAAATAACAATATATCAATAATAAATGTCAGTGTTTATCTGTAAATAACAATATATCAATAATACATGTCAGTGTTTATCTGTAAATAACAATATATCAATGATGTCAGTGTTTATTTGTAAATAACAATATATCAATAATAAATGTTCGTTTTTATCTGTAAATAAATAATGTCATTGTTTATCTGTAAATAACAATATATCAATAATACATGTCAGTGTTTATCTGTAAATAACAATATATCAATAATACATGTCAGTGTTTATCTGTAAATAACAATATATCAATAATGTCAGTGTTTATTTGTAAATAACAATATATCAATAATAAATGTTAGTTTTTATCTGTAAATAAATAGTGTCATTGTTTATCTGTAAATAACAATATATCAATAATAAATGTCAGTGTTTATCTGTAAATAACTATATATCAATAATAAATGTCAGTGTTTATCTGTAAATAACTATATATCAATAATGTCAGTGTTTATCTGTAAATAACTATATATCAATAATAAATGTCAGTGTCTATCTGTAAATAACAATATATCAATAATAAATGTCAGTGTTTATCTGTAAATAACAATACATCAATTAACTATATATCAATAATGTCAGTGTTTATCTGTAAATAACTATACATCAATAATGTCAGTGTTTATCTGTAAATAACTATATATCAATAATAAATGTCAGTGTTTATCTGTAAATAACAATATATCAATAATAAATGTCAGTGTTTATCTGTAAATAACAATATATCAATCATACATGTCAGTGTTTATCTTTAAATAACTATATATCAATAATAAATGTCAGTGTTTATCTGTAAATAACAATATATCAATAATACATGTCAGTGTAACACTATAATCATATTTGGAATAAACTAACACTGTAACTGTAATTATATTTGGAATACACTAACACAATAATCATATTTGGAATAAACTAACTCCATAATCATATTTGGAATAAACTAACACTGTAACTGTAATCATATTTGGAATAAACTAACACAATAATCATATTTGGAATAAACTAACACCATAATCATATTTGGAATAAACTAACTTCATAATCATATTTAAAATAAACTAACACTGTACTTGTAATCATATTTGGAATAAACTAACACCATAATCATATTTGGAATAAACTAACTTCATAATCATATTTGGAATAAACTAACACTGTACCTGTAATCATATTTGGAATAAACTAACACCATAATCATATTTGGAATAAACTAACTTCATAATCATATTTGGAATAAACTAACACTGTACCTGTAATCATATTTGGAATAAACTAACACCATAATCATATTTGGAATAAACTAACTTCATAATCATATTTGGAATAAACTAACACTGTACCTGTAATCATATTTGGAATAAACTAACATCATAATCATATTTGGAATAAACTAACACTGTAACTGTAATCATATTTGGAATAAACTAACTTCATAATCATATTTGGAATAAACTAACACTGTAACTGTAATCATATTTGGAATAAACTAACACTGTAATGGTATCCATAGTCTTTCATCCAGTTCTCCATAGTCCACCAGGACTTGTCCTTGGGTCATTGGAACCTTGTTCTTGATGTTTAGACCTTAATGACGCCTTTCCTTCACTCTTCTGTGTTTAAGTCCCACTTCCTTACGGCGGTTTGTTCCAGTTGAGTCTCAGACCACGACTTCACTTTTCTTCTTCCTTGCTTTTCTCTTTTCTGGACGTTCTGCTTTCACTTTTCTGTCTTTGATCTTGTCCTCGGTCTACCAGCACGCTGGCCTTTTACAACCTTCCCAAGTGCTTTGTACTTGGTCCAGGATGTGGACTAAGCTGACTGGGAACAACATAACATGGACCTCCTTGAGGAACTTTGATGATCCTCTCCTGGGTTTCAGTCCACTTCTCTGGTGTTGGAGCCGCGATTCATGTCCTTCCACCTGCTGCAACAGGCCCAGAGCATAATACTACCACCACCATGCTTGACGGTAGGATTGGTGTTCCTGGGACCTTTTCTCCTCCCAAACATATTGCTGGCTATTGTGGCCACACAGCTCCATTTTTGCTGTTGTTGTGATTCCATCACCTCAACACTTCCTTCCGTCTGCTGAGTGTCCCTTTAAAGGATGACATCATCCTCTCAGCTCCTCTTTCTCCTCGCCACATTTCAGCCTCTTCTGCCCGGAGACAATTGCTTCCATCGCCGCGTGGAACACCGCCACCTCCCGGCGCACCTGCACACACACCTGACAACACAAAAGTGTGTAAGTGTCATTCTCGCACGGGTCTTACTTAATGCTGAGCGACGTTTTAAAATATGCCTTCAACTGCTGGGAGGAGGAGCTCACTTTAGTCAGCCTTCTTCTGCTATCTGGTGGCAGGAGGTAGTACTGCACCCTCTATGTCATACTTAGAAATAAATAAGACATGCCATCTGGTGGTAGGAGGTAATACTGCACCCTTATGTCATTCTTAGAAATAAATAAGACATGCCATCTGGTGGCAGGAGGTAGTACTGCACCCTCTATGTCATACTTAGAAATAAATAGGACATGTCCTCTAGTGGCAGGAGGTAGTACTGCACCCTCTATGTCATATTTAGAAATAAACAGGACATGCCATCTGGTGGCAGGAGGTAGTACTGCACCCTCTATGTCATACTTAGAAATAAATAGGACATGCCATCTGGTGGCAGGAGGTAATACTGCACCCTTATGTCATACTTAGAAATAAATAGGACATGCCATCTGGTGGCAGGAGGTAGTACTGCACCCTCTATGTCATACTTAGAAATAAATAGGACATGCCATCTGGTGGCAGGAGGTAGTACTGCACCCTCTATGTCATACTTAGAAATAAATAGGACATGCCATCTGGTGGCAGGAGGCAGTACTGCACCCTCTATGTCATACTTAGAAATAAATGGGACATGTCCTCTAGTGGCAGGAGGTAGTACTGCACCCTCTATGTCAAACTTAGGGTTACATTGGGTTACATTTATTTATAGCCCAATCATTTATAATCTATTATTTTAAGGCTTGCAATAGCGTATTCATTCGTCAGGCGAGCCTTTTTCCAATGTAAGCATTAGTGACGTTGTATTCCATTTCGCCAATCAAACGGAGCCTGGTAGTCACGTGACTCGGTTTTTATCTTTATTTTTTATTATTATTTTTTTTCTTTATTTTTTTTGTATAAATGTTTCTTTTCTTTAATGTAAAAAAAAAATATTATTTTTTAAACTGTTTTTACTTTATTGATTTAAAAAAAAAGTTTTATTTTTCTCTGGATGTTGTGGGGCTGTCTTGGTTGACAAGACTCTGCAACATCGCGTGGACATCGGGGGCGGTACCTCTGGATTGGCAGACCGGGGTGGTGGTTCCTCTCTTTAAGAAGGGGAACCGGAGGGTGTGTTCCAACTATCGTGGGATCACACTCCTCAGCCTTCCCGGTAAGGTCTATTCAGGTGTACTGGAGAGGAGGCTACGCCGGATAGTCGAACCTCGGATTCAGGAGGAACAGTGTGGTTTTCGTCCTGGTCGTGGAACTGTGGACCAGCTCTATACTCTCGGCAGGGTCCTTGAGGGTGCATGGGAGTTTGCCCAACCAGTCTACATGTGCTTTGTGGACTTGGAGAAGGCATTCGACCGTGTACCCCGGGAAGTCCTGTGGGGAGTGCTCAGAGAGTATGGGGTAACGGACTGTCTTATTGTGGCGGTTCGCTCCCTGTATGATCAGTGTCAGAGCTTGGTCCGCATTGCCGGCAGTAAGTCGGACACGTTTCCAGTGAGGGTTGGACTCCGCCAAGGCTGCCCTTTGTCACCGATTCTGTTCATAACCTTTATGGACAGAATTTCTAGGCGCAGTCAGGGCGTTGAGGGTATCTGGTTTGGTGGCTGCAGGATTAGGTCTCTGCTTTTTGCAGATGATGTGGTCCTGATGGCTTCATCTGGCCAAGATCTTCAGCTCTCACTGGATCGGTTCGCAGCCGAGTGTGAAGCGACTGGGATGAGAATCAGCACCTCCAAATCCGAGTCCATGGTTCTCGCCCGGAAAAGGGTGGAGTGCCATCTCCGGGTTGGGGAGGAGATCTTGCCCCAAGTGGAGGAGTTCAAGTACCTCGGAGTCTTGTTCACGAGTGAGGGAAGAGTGGATCGTGAGATCGACAGGCGGATCGGTGCGGCATCTTCAGTAATGCGGACGCTGTATCGATCCGTTGTGGTGAAGAAGGAGCTGAGCCAGAAGGCAAAGCTCTCGATTTACCGGTCGATCTACGTTCCCATCCTCACCTATGGTCATGAGCTTTGGGTCATGACCGAAAGGACAAGATCACGGGTACAAGCGGCCGAAATGAGTTTCCTCCGCCGGGTGGCGGGGCTCTCCCTTAGAGATAGGGTGAGAAGCTCTGTCATTCGGGGGGAGCTCAAAGTAAAGCCGCTGCTCCTCCATATCGAGAGGAGCCAGATGAGGTGGTTCGGGCATCTGGTCAGGATGCCACCCGAACGCCTCCCTCGGGAGGTGTTTCGGGCACGTCCGACCGGTAGGAGGCCACGGGGAAGACCCAGGACACGTTGGGAAGACTATGTCTCCCGGCTGGCCTGGGAACGCCTCGGGATCCACCGGGAGGAGCTGGACGAAGTGGCTGGGGAGAGGGAAGTCTGGGCTTCCCTGCTTAGGCTGCTGCCCCCGCGACCCGACCTCGGATAAGCGGAAGAAGATGGATGGATGGATGGATGGTTTTATTTTTATTTTTATGTATTTATTATTTTTTAATTTATTATTATTATTATTATTATTATTTTTAATTTATTTATTTATCCATCCATCCATCTTCTTCCGCTTATCCGAGGTCGGGTCGCGGGGGCAGCAGCCTAAGCAGGGAAGCCCAGACTTCCCTCTCCCCAGCCACTTCGTCCAGCTCCTCCCGGGGGATCCCGAGGCGTTCCCAGGCCAGCCGGGAGACATAGTCTTCCCAACGTGTCCTGGGTCTTCCCCGTGGCCTCCTACCGGTCGGACATGCCCTAAACACCTCCTTAGGGAGGCGCTCAGGTGGCATCCTGACCAGATGACCGAACCACCTCATCTGGCTCCTCTCGATGCGGAGGAGCAGCGGCTTTACTTTGAGCTCCCCCCGGATGACAGAGCTTCTCACCCTATCTCTAAGGGAGAGCCCCGCCACCCGGCGGAGGAAACTCATTTCGGCCGCTTGTACCCGTGATCTTGTCCTTTCGGTCATAACCCAAAGCTCATGACCATAGGTGAGGATGGGAACGTAGATCGACCGGTAAATTGAGAGCTTTGCCTTCCGGCTCAGCTTATTTATTTATGTATTTTTCAATTAAATTTTTATTTATTTATTAAAATGTATTATTATTATTTTTTTTTTTATTTATTTTTTTTTTTTTCACGTGACTGTTTGACCAATCCAACATAAGCATTAGTGACGTTGGATTCCATTTCACCAATCAAACGGAGCCTGGTAGTCACGTGACTCTGTTTTATCTTTATTTTTTATTATTTATTTTTTTCTTTAATTTTTAATTTTTTTTTGGTATAAATGTTTTTTCTTTAATGTAAACAAATATTATTTTATTTTTTTATTTTTTTAAATCTATTTATTTAAAAAAATGGTATTTAAATTTATTTTTTTTATTATTATTTTTTTAATGTATAATTATTTATTTATTTATTTTTAATTAATTAATTAATTTATTTTTTATTTCAGTTTTTTAATTTAATTTTTACTTATTTTTTTAATTTAATTTAAAAAAAATTTTAAATGTATTATTATTATTATTATTATTATTATTTATTTTTATTTTTTTCACGTGACTGTTTGACCAATCCAACGTAAGCATTAGTGACGTTAGATTCCATTTCACCAATCAAACGGAGCCTGGTAGTCACGTGACTTTGTTTGGCCAATCGAAGTTAAAACACAAATGACGGCGCTAAAAGCAAGCGGGTGGTGACGCTGCTGAGGGGACTGGTGACGCCCAACAGGCACAAGGTTTAGTTGTAGAAGCGGAAATAAGTCAGTATTTTAAAGTATATTGTAAAATAGAAACCTACTTGTTTAATTAATGTGTCAGAATATTCCAAAAGAAGACACTTTAATCACGCCAGCACTTCCCGGCTGTTTGAGACAAGTGGTAAGCAGACACCTCCTACAGTAGTTGACTAAAAAAGAGCGATCTTTTTGTATATCTTTGATGATCCCAATAGCCACAAGTGTTATTTAAGCACACTAAATCATGACCAACAACACTAAATAGCAGTGGAAAGTTGTAATTAGGTTAAATCTGGACCTAGAAAGTTACTAGAGCTATCTTATTAGCATGTAGCACTCTCTTCTTCTACCCAATGTACGTCACTGCATAGCTAACAAGCTGAATTGACCACATGTCGCCCCCTAGTGTACGAGAGACACACTGCGTATGGCCAACAGTCACATTAGCAGCTGGAAAAATTTTTTTTTTAGTAAAATACTTTATAATTTCTTACTAAATGTATGTGTTTTTTCTATTTTGACAGAAAAAGTATATGTACTGCACAAAATTGCATACCTTTTAAACTTTAATATTATCCAAAAATCAAATTTTCCAAACTTTTTTTTTTTGTCAAAATAAAATTAGATACTTAAATATCTGCTGGACTTATGATTTCAAAGCAAGTTACCAATCAAATTGTGCACTGTATGAGAATGTAGATCGGACAGTATAGATTTACAGCATATTACTGTAAATTAAACATTTTTTTTATCATAAGACGGTGTATTAATGTAAATGGAAAAACGGGATCACATTTTTTAAAGGTAAAAAAACCTGGCAGCTCAGTTGTCAGAATAAAAAAAAAAAACAGTAGTACTGTTTTTCCATTTACAGTAATATGTTCTGTAAAAAAAACCAAAAAACACTGTATATTTTACAGTCAAATTCTGGTGAATGAGTTGCCAGTTTTTTTAACTGCAAAATCTGATTTTTTTTTTTACAGTGTATGTAAAATATATATATATATATATATATATATATATATATATATATATATATATATATATATATATATATTACATACACTGCATAGGCAAATGCATATATTATCACTTTTACCCTCTGCTGGCAGCCATAGCGGCAACGTGGCCCTCATTGAAAACACGTTTGACACCCCTGCATTAGAGATAAAATCATATTTACTTACTCAAATAATTATTTTGATGACTACTTTTCATTTTTACTTGTCATATTACTCTACCCACCTCTTGACCCATTGTTGGGTCGTGAGGGCCCCGCAAAAAATATCTGTATGCGTTGCAGCAGTACTCAGTTGTAATACACTTTCCCACCACTTGTGGCAGTAATGGAAATCTCAAACCAACAGAAGAAGTCTGGAACTAAAGTCATAGAGAAGTTTCTTGAGCGCAAAAATGATGACTAAAGTGGTGAAGCTGAATTTTCATTTGCACTTTAATTTTATTGACAGTTCAGTTAAGAAACATTAATTATTAATTGTTTATTTTTGTTAGCACAACAAAATTGTGTGTAAATGTATTTTTCGTCAGTTATTTATGAGTCCCTTCATTATGCAGTATACAGGTATTTGGTTAGAACTTATTTTTCTAATCAGCCTGACCTAAGCCTGTGGTTTATGTGTTAATATTTGTGGCTAACACATGGGTTCATATCATTTGACAAGGTTGTAAACTGTAAGTAGGTCAAATATAATTATTCAATATGATTAGAATCAAGAGGAAGATGACTAAGTCAGTGTTAATATTTGAGTGGGCCCCAGGCTCCTCTGTAGTGGAAAAGTTGTGCCCCAAGGTCAAACAAGTTAAGAACACCTGCCATAATGGACTTAACGACTATGGAGGTTTTCAATTCTTCGAAAAAATAAATCACCTTGTCTGTTTCCTGACTATATAGATGCACTTTATTGATCCTGTGAGGGAAATTAAGGTGTGGCGCAGTGGAAGAATGGCCGTGCGCGACCCGAGGGTCCCTGGTTCAATCCCCACCTAGTACCAACCTCGTCATGTCCGTTGTGTCCTGAGCAAGACACTTCACCCTTGCTCCTGATGGGTGCTGGTTAGCGCCTTGCATGGCAGCTCCCTCCATCAGTGTGTGAATGTGTGTGTGAATGGGTAAATGTGGAAGTAGTGTCAAAGCGCTTTGAGTACCTTGAAGGTAGAAAAGCGCTATACAAGTACAACCCATTTATCATTTATTTATTTATCATTTATATATATATATATACAAACCCCGTTTCCATATGAGTTGGGAAATTGTGTTAGATGTAAATATAAACGGAATACAATTATTTGCAAATCATTTTCAAGCCATATTCAGTTGAATATGCTACAAAGACAACATATTTGATGTTCAAACTCATAAACATTTTTTTTTTGTTGCAAATAATCATTAACTTTAGAATTTGATGCCAGCAACACGTGACAAAGAAGTTGGGAAAGGTGGCAATAAATACTGATAAAGTTGAGGAATGCTCATCAAACACTTATTTGGAACATCCCACAGGTGTGCAGGCTAATTGGGAACAGGTGGGTGCCATGATTGGGTATAAAAGTAGATTCCATGAAATGCTCAGTCATTCACAAACAAGGATGGGGCGAGGGTCACCACTTTGTCTACAAATGCGTGAGAAAATTGTTGAACAGTTTAAGAAAAACCTTTCTCACCCAGCTATTGCAAGGAATTTAGGGATTTCACCATCTACGCTCCGTATTGTCATCAAAGGGTTCAGAGAATCTGGAGAAATCACTGCACGTAAGCAGCTAAGACCGATACCTTTGATCCCTCAGGCTGTACTGCATCAACAAGCGACATCAGTGTGTAAAGGATATCACCACATGGGCTCAGGAACACTTCAGAAACCCACTGTCAGTAACTACAGTTGGTCGCTACATCTGTGAGTGCAAGTTAAAACTCTCATGTGCAAGGCGAAAACCGTTTATCAACAACACCCAGAAACGCCGTCGGCTTCGCTGGGCCTGAGCTCATCTAAGATGGACTGATACAAAGTGGAAAAGTGTTGTGTGGTCTGACGAGTCCACATTTCAAATTGTTTTTGGAAACTGTGGACGTCGTGTCCTCCGGACCAAAGAGGAAAAGAACCATCCGGATTGTTATAGGAGCAAAGATTAAAAGCCAGCGTGTGTGATGGTATGGGGGTGTATTAGTGCCCAAGACATGGGTAACTTACACATCTGTGAAGGCACCATTAATGCTGAAAGGTACATACAGCTTTTGGAGCAACATATGTTGCCATCCAAGCAACGTTACCATGGACGCCCCTGCTTATTTCAGCAAGACAATGCCAAGCCACGTGTTACATCAACGTGGCTTCATAGTAAAAGAGTGTGGGTACTAGACTGGTCTGCCTGTAGTCCAGACCTGTCTCCCATTGAAAATGTGTGGCGCATTATGAAGCCTAAAATAGCACAACGGAGACCCCCGGACTGTTGAACAATTTAAGCTGTACATCAAGCAAGAATGGGAAAGAATTCCACCTGAGAAGCTTCAAAAATGTGTCTCCTCAGTTCCCAAACCTTTACTGAGTGTTGTTAAAAGGAAAGGCCATGTAACACAGTGGTGAACATGCCCTTTCCCAACTACTTTGGCACGTGTTGCAGCCATGAAATTCTAAGTTAATTATTATTTGCAAAAAAAAAAAAAAAAAAAGTTTATGAGTTTGAACATCAAATATGTTGTCTTTGTAGCATATTCAACTGAATATGGCTTGAAAAGGATTTGCAAATCATTGTATTCTGTTTATATTTACATCTAACACAATTTACCAACTCATATGGAAACACTCTCATATAACATGTGCACACTACATTCATTTTTCTGTGGCGGTGGTTTATAGCCAAACAAATGCTATAAACCAAAGGCTCGCCAGTTGTTAAGTCCAATTGTTGGAGTTGGTCCATACGAGCATGTCAAATAGACCAGATTTGAGCAAGCTGCCGAAGTTCTCTCACTAGGTGGCAGTGTTGAGCTGCAGTACTCTTCCTCTGCTAAGAACCTTCATGGGGGTTTATGTATGTTGGTTTTCTACCTGTCAACTGTCAGTTTAGCATCTTTGTTTTCTACATGTCAACTGTCAGTTTAGCATCTTTGTTTTCTACCTGTCAACTGTCAGTGTAGCATCTTTGTTTTCTACCTGTCAACTGTCAGTTTAGCATCTTTGTTTTCTACCTGTCAACTGTCAGTTTAGCATCTTTGTTTTCTACCTGTCAACTGTCAGTTTAGCATCTTTGTTTTCTACCTGTCAACTGTCAGTGTAGCATCTTTGTTTTCTACCTGTCAACTGTCAGTTTAGCATCTTTGTTTTCTACCTGTCAACTGCCAGTTTAGCATCTTTGTTTTCTACCTGTCAACTGTCAGTTTAGCATCTTTGTTTTCTACCTGTCAACTGCCAGTTTAGCATCTTTGTTTTCTACCTGTCAACTGTCAGTGTAGCATCTTTGTTTTCTACCTGTCAACTGTCAGTTTAGCATCTTTGTTTTCTACCTGTCAACTGTCAGTGTAGCATCTTTGTTTTCTACCTGTCAACTGTCAGTTTAGCATCTTTGTTTTCTACCTGTCAACTGTCAGTTTAGCATCTTTGTTTTCTACCTGTCAACTGTCAGTTTAGCATCTTTGTTTTCTACCTGTCAACAGTCAGTTTAGCATCTTTGTTTTCTACCTGTCAACTGTCAGTGTAGCATCTTTGTTTTCTACCTGTCAACTGTCAGTTTAGCCTCTTTGTTTTCTACCTGTCAACTGTCAGTGTAGCATCTTTGTTTTCTACCTGTCAACTGTCAGTTTAGCATCTTTGTTTTCTACCTGTCAACTGTCAGTGTAGCATCTTTGTTTTCTACCTGTCAACTGTCAGTTTAGCATCTTTGTTTTCCACCTGTCAACTGTCAGTTTAGCATCTTTGTTTTCTACCTGTCAACTGTCAGTTTAGCATCTTTGTTTTCTACCTGTCAACTGTCAGTTTAGCATCTTTGTTTTCTACCTGTCAACTGTCAGTGTAGCATCTTTGTTTTCTACCTGTCAACTGTCAGTTTAGCATCTTTGTTTTCTACCTGTCAACTGTCAGTTTCACTCTTACGTCTCATTGCACATGATGCGTTCAAAGACCCTCGATAAAGTTAGGCAAGTGCACCCTGGCTCTAACACTAAGCAACACTGATCTAGATATGTTCTGGATATGTTAATCCCATCTTCAAAAAAATACAACAAAAAAGAGTGAAAACCCCAATTTGCTTTTACGTCCCTGGTCAGAAGTTTCTCCCTATCCTTTTTGTGATTCACCTTGTTCCACCGGGTGTGTCTAATCCCTGTGACTTGTGATCCCATCTTACGTAAGGAGCTTGTTGAGGACCTTCCTGTGGTCTTTTGGGCCGCTTGGCTAAGCTCATTAAGAGTTACTCCCGTCACACTGCAACTAAAAACAACCTTGTGTTCAGATATGCTTCACAAAGGTGATAAAGTACACTTCAGGATATAGTCTGTACCACTTTCACATGTGTAGAACTGGCTCTCCTATATTTCAGGAATTAGTCTGTACCACTTTCACACGTGTAGAACTGTCTCTCCTATATTTCAGGATATAGTCTGTACCACTTTCACATGTGTAGAACTGTCTCTCCTATATTTCAGGATATAGTCTGTACCACTTTCACATGTGTAGAACTGTCTCTCCTATATTTCAGGATGTAGTCTGTACCACTTTCACGTCTGTACAACTGTCTCTCCTATATTTCAGGATGTAGTCTGTACCACTTTCACACGTGTAGAACTGTCTCTCCTGTATTTCAGGAATTAGTCGGTACCACTTTCACACGTGCAGAACGGTCTTTCTTATATTTCAGGATGTAGTCTGTACCACTTTCACACGTGTAGAACTGTCTCTTCTATATTTCAGGAATTAGTCTGTACCACTTTCACATGTGTAGAACTGTCTCTCCTATATTTCAGGATGTAGTCTGTACCACTTTCACACGTGTAGAACTGTCTTTCCTGTATTTCAGGAATTAGTCTGTACGACTTTCACACGTGTAGAACTGTCTCTCCTATATTTCAGGATATAGTCTGTACCACTTTCACACGTGTAGAACTGTCTCCCCTATATTTCAGGATATAGTCTGTACCACTTTCACACGTGCAGAACTGTCTTTCTTATATTTCAGGATGTAGTCTGTACCACTTTCACACGTGTAGAACTGTCTCTTCTATATTTCAGAATATAGGCTGTACCACTTTCACATGCGTACAACTGTCTCTCCTATATTTCAGGATGTAGTCTGTACCACTTTCACACGCGTACAAGTGTCTCTCCTATATTTCAGGATGTAGTCTGCACCACTTTCACCTGTGTACAACTGTCTCTGCTATATTTCAGGAAATAGTCTGTACCACTTTCACACGCGTACAACTGTCTCTCCTATATTTCAGGATATAGTCTGTACCACTTTCACATGCGACTTACACATATCCCAAATACACATCAGCATGTACCAGAAGGTAAGAAAAGTTGCTTTTGCATAATATTGTGAAACAAAACACCAGATAATGTTTCGTAATAGGTGCCATTTTGGGGTACTTATACACACACCATAATAATACTGTATGTTGCAGCACAGTACGTCTGACTATGCTAGTTGTAATGCTCCCACAATCCATCAATCTTACCAAAGTGCTAGTAAAACACTGACACATTTTTGTGTAATGTTCTATATTGTCAATGAAACATTTAAAGTTTGGTGTTGCTTGCTTACGGGTACTAGCTAGTGTCAGTTATTGAACAGGCGTCAACCTGCAGTCCACACGTATCTCTTGTGTGTGACTGCCATCTGCCGTTCACACTTATCATTACACCATGTGCCAAACAACGTTGCTTCACAAGCAGATTTGATACGTACATAAGGTGCACCGGGTTATAAGGCCATTTTTGAGAACATGAAAGGATTTTAAGTGCGCCTTATATGTGGAAAATAGGGTACATTAACTGTTTATTCAGTGGACATTTGTAGGGTTTTTTGTTTGGAACTCAAAGAAAAACAAGTCCACTGCAGAGGACGCTGGTTCTCAGCAAGATGTGACCAAAAAATGCAAATTCAATATATTTATTGTGCAGGTCTAGTCTGAGTAAGTTGCACAGTGAGGAGCTGAAGGCATCAGGGGACATCAGTCATGTGACCAGGGCTGCAGGGATTGGTGGAGAGCAGCTGTGACATCACAGCCCCGCCCCCCCCTCCCTCATCATGGCCCTTACGCTCCTCCTCTGCCTTTCCTCAGCATCCCTGCGCTCAGAGATGGCGTGTGTCGCCGCTGCCAGCGCGTGAGAGTACCCCCCCGCCCCATCTGCCCCGTGCACGGGAGTGGGCCTCCGGGGGAGGAGGGAGTGGACCTCCGTGCTCGTGCTGGCCATGCCCCGCCAGGGCGTCCTTTGACCATCCAGGATAGGATGACAATCTGGAACCATGATGCAAGGTGAGTCCTCTGTCCCCCCTGCTGGGCCATGGATGTAGCCTACGTGTGGATGACTTGCATGTCTGCCGTGTGGCCACCGTGTGGGTTACGTACTGGACATCCCTTCAATGCAGAGGCGTGTGAGGTGCGCTTAAAAACACAAAAGCAGTGCTTCTAGCAGGCGAGGGGCAGTCTGCTCAATAGAATGTTGCAGGTGAGCTAGTGCACACACCAAGACATGTAGGCTGACACTTAGCACAGGGTGTACTAGCATCTTTAGTACTAGTTAATACTAGCTGGTGTAGTACTAGCGTCTCTAGTACTAGCATCTTTAGTACTAGTTAATACTAGCTTGTGTAGTACTAGCATCTCTAGTACTAGCATGTTTAGTACTAGTTAATACTAGCTTGTGTAGTACTAGCATCTTTAGTACTAGCATGTTTAGTACTAGTTAATACTAGCTTGTGTAGTACTAGCATCTTTAGTACTAGTTAATACTAGCTTGTGTAGTACTAGCATCTTTAGTACTAGTTAATACTAGCTTCTGTAGTACTAGCATGTTTAATATTAGCATGTTTAGTACTAGCATGTTTAATACTAGTTAATACTAGCTTGTTTAGTACTAGCTTGTTTAGTACTAGCATGTTTAATATTAGCATGTTTAGTTCTAGCATGTTTAATACTAGTTAATACTAGCTTGTTTAGTACTAGCATGTTTAATATTAGCATGTTTAGTTCTAGCATGTTTAATACTAGTTAATACTAGCTTGTTTAGTACTAGCTTGTTTAGTACTAGCATGTTTAATATTAGCATGTTTAGTTCTAGCATGTTTAATACTAGTTAATACTAGCTTGTTTAGTACTAGCTTGTTTAGTACTAGCATGTTTAATATTAGCATGTTTAGTTCTAGCATGTTTAATACTAGTTAATACTAGCTTGTTTAGTACTAGCTTGTTTAGTTCTAGCATGTTTAATACTAGTTAATACTAGCTTGTTTAGAACTAGCATGTTTAATATTAGCATGTTTAGTACTAGCATGATTAATACTAGTTAATACTAGCGTGTTTAGTACTAGCTTGTTTAATACAAGTTAATACTAGCGTGTTTAATACCAGTTAATACTAGCTTGTTTAGTACTAACTTCTTTAGTACTAGCATATTTAATATTAGCATGTATACTAACAGCTTGTTTAATACTAGTTAATACTAGCTTGTTTAATACTAGCTTGTTTAATACTAGTTAATACTAGC
>NC_084584.2:8617500-8620000 GCF_033978685.3 Nerophis lumbriciformis | reverse complement strand
AGACGCGCTTGGAGGTGCGCTCAGCGCGGCTCCCATATGATTGCGCACTGGTGTGCGTCTGGGCCGTGACAGCGTGGCACGCGAATGTCTGTGCTGCATTGGATCAGTCTCCTTTCTTTAACAGGCAAAAGCTTTATAACCTCACTAATGCCTTGCATCGTCTATATTAGATATATAACAACGGGCGGGTGCGGTGTTGGTTAAATGTTAATTCGGGTGGATGGCGGATGGTTGACGACTTTCTGATGCGGTTGCGGATGAAATAATTGCCTATCCGCGCATCTCTAATATATATATATATATAAACACACACACACACACACACACACACACACACACACACACACACACACACACACACACACACACACACACACACACACAGCCCAACCCCAGCCACATTTTTTAAATTGTAATTTCTAAGAATTTACCTGAATGTGCATGAACTATTTGTGTTCAAAATAGTTAGAAATGTTAAATGTTTACATTTTAACTGTCAGTTTACTGTACTGTGCCAACTGTACTACTATATGAGTACGTGTTTTCTATTGTTTCATTGAAAATAAAACAGCAAAGTCCATCTGTTTTAATTATGAGACACAATTGTGTCAAAGTCATGATTTTTTATTTCATGCTTGAAATAAGAAATGATGACTTTAAAAAAGTAGTTTTATACTTGTGAGTGTTGATGACACAGCTTTGCAACACTTGATATTCTAGTTTCAAGCATGTTTTACTCAATATAGGTCATCAAATCTCAGCAACAAGCTGTAATATCTTACTGAGATCATTTAGGACCAAAACACTTAAAACAAGTAAAACACTCTAACACAAAATCTGCTTAGTGAGAAGAATGACCTTATCAGACAGAAAATAAGCAAATATCACCCTTATTTGAGATATTTCATCTTACTTAGATTTCACTTTTTGCAGTGTACTAAACCCTGTGGAATGCTGCATTCAACTTTACACTTCAAAAATGGCTGTGAAATCAATATTTGTTGTAATAGCTGCAGTGCAATTCAGTGTTAGTCAGCAACAGAATAACTAGCAAAGAGTTTGGTTGAGTATTATATCATTTCTAATAAATGCCAAACATGTTATGTATGTGAGGTTTTGATTTGATGCACATTTGTAGGCTAAAATATGCCATGTTTCAGGGACAAAGGTTTTGTTAATTGTTATACACTGTGCTCAGGTATAACTGAAATAAATGTAGAGCTGAGTGATAGTGTTGTTGGAATTGCACATACTTTTATTAAACATTCTTAAGCAATTCATAATATATTTTGTAAAATAATAATTAATTTTTACCCCTAAAGGCCTCGTGGCCACATGCGTGGACAGCACCTTTTAGCTCTTATTTCCAAAATTGTGTACACTACTGAATTGGGGTCTTATGGCCACTTATGTGGACACTTATACTGCCATCTGGTGGTGTCAGAAGAGTACAACATACAATGGAATTTGGAGGTAAAAAAAGTGTAAAAATAAGAATTATTTATTAGTCAGTACACATGAAGTACACGTTTGTGTACTTATGGACTAAGTACATCATATCAAAAGATGATTCTAAGTTTTTATTCTAATTAGGGTCCAATAAGCCCAAATAGCAAAGAGAAATAAAAAAAGCATGTAAACAAACAGCTCGGGCCTTAAGAGGTTAAATGAATACATATAATTGTATCATTGTTCTTCTTTGCAGTAATTAATACAAAGAACAAAGTGGACTTATCATTACTTAGATGTCATTTTGCGATGAGTTTAATCCCTTGAAGTCAGATTAAGCTGGATGCGGCCCCCGGACCAAAATGAGTTTGACACCCCTGCTTTAGTAAGTAAGAATTGTTTTTAGGGCTGTGAATCTTTGGGCACCACATGATTCCATTCCATTCTTGGGGGTAAGTGTTCGATTCAGAATTGATTCTCGATTCAAAACAATTCTCAATTCAAAATCAATACTCATTTAAAATAACTTGGGATGCCAGTTCTATAATTAACTACATAAAATAGACAAACAGCTCTGATCATTTTTTTAATACTTCAAAGAAAACTGTTTTTTGTTCAATAAAATTCTACCCAAACATTTAATAAAGTCAAATAGAAATAAGACTTGGACTAAACAAGAGACGTATCCAACTCTTGTCTTTTCTAAAGTAAACATATAGATCATCTACATCTACTATATGATTGGTCTGGGTGGCTGCAGAGGATACAAAAAAAATGTCAATCGATTTTTAAAAATTATTCAATTAAGAATTAATCGCGATTAATTCAACAATCTTTTTTTTTACCACCTTATAGTTATATTGTAAAGCTTAGAAACATTGCTTTCAGTGATGAATGAAGTATCCATGAGAGTAGAAACGCTATGGATGACTAGAAGACGGAACGGCACTTGTCCACAAGACGGCGCCATAGCACAAACAATAACACGCATTTTCAGTGTATTTGCTTGTTTTAAAAAATATATGTATATATATTTGTAGCATGGAGAAGC
>NC_084584.2:8582500-8610000 GCF_033978685.3 Nerophis lumbriciformis | reverse complement strand
AGATTTGATGATTTGCCAAAACTTCTTTGGGTGTTTGAGGTTTTCAGTTGTTGTGGAGAAATAAAATTCTGATTTGACTTTCCGAAGGAGAGAGGTAAATTCCATCCATCCATCTTCTTCTGCTTATCCGAGGTCGGGTCGCGGGGGCAGCAGCTTAAGCAGGGAAGCCCAGACTTCCCTCTCCCCAGCCACTTCGTCCAGCTCTTCCTGTGGGACCCCGAGGCGTTCCCAGGCCAGCCGGGAGACATAGTCTTCCCAACGTGTTCTGGGTCTTCCCCGCGGCCTCCTACCGGTCGGACGTGCCCTAAACACCTCCCTCGGGAGGCGTTCGGGTGGCATCCTGACCAGATGCCCGAACCACCTCATCTGGCTCCTCTCGATGTGGAGGAGCAGCGGCTTTACTTTGAGCTCCCCCCGGATGGCAGAGCTTCTCACCCTATCTCTAAGGGAGAGACCCGCCACCCGGCGGAGGAAACTCATTTGGGCCGCTTGTACCCGTGATCTTGTCCTTTCGGTCATAACCCAAAGCTCATGACCATAGGTGAGGATGGGAACGTAGATCGACCGGTAAATTGAGAGCTTTGCCTTCCGGCTCAGCTCCTTCTTCACCACAACGGATTGATACAGCGTCCGCATTACTGAAGACGCCGCACCGATCCGCCTGTCGATCTCACGATCCACTCTTCCCTCACTCGTGAACAAGACTCCGAGGTACTTGAACTCCTCCACTTGGGGCAAGATCTCCTCCCCAACCCGGAGATGGCACTCCACCCTTTTCCGGGCGAGAACCATGGACTCGGACTTGGAGGTGCTGATTCTCATCCCAGTCGCTTCACACCCGGCTGCGAACCGATCCAATGAGAGCTGAAGATCCTGGCCAGATCAGATCAGGACCACATCATCTGCAAAAAGCAGAGACCTAATCCTGCAGCCACCAAACCAGATCCCCTCAACGCCTTGACTGCGCCTAGAAATTCTGTCCATAAAAGTTATGAACAGAATGGGTGACAAAGGGCAGCCTTGGCGGAGTCCAACCCTCACTGGAAACGTGTCCGACTTACTGCCGGCAATGCGGACCAAGCTCTGGCACTGAGCATACAGGGAGCGGACTGCCACAATCAGACAGTCCGATACCCCATACTCTTTGAGCACTCCCCACAGGACTTCCCGAGGGACACGGTCGAATGCCTTCTCCAAGTCCACAAAACACATGTAGACTGGTTGGGCAAACTCCCATGCACCCTCAAGGACCCTGCCGAGAGTATAGAGCTGGTCCACAGTTCCACGACCAGGACGAAAACCACACTGTTCCTCCTGGATCCGAGGTTCGACTATCCGGCGTAGCCTCCTCTCCAGTACACCTGAATAGACCTTACCGGGAAGGCTGAAGAGTGTGATCCCACGATAGTTAGAACACACCCTCCGGTTTCCCTTCTTAAAGAGAGGAACCACCACCCCGGTCTGCCAATCCAGAGGTACCGCCCCCGATGTCCACGCGAGTCTTGTCAACCAAGACAGCCCCACAGCATCCAGAGCCTTAAGGAACTCCGGGCGGATCTCATCTACCCCTGGGGCCTTGCCACCGAGGAGCTTTTTAACTACCTCAGCAACCTCAGCCCCAGAAATAGGAGAGCCCACCACAGACTCCCCAGGCACTGCTTCCTCATAGGAAGACGTGTTGGTGGGATTGAGGAGGTCTTCGAAGTATTCCCTCCACCGATCCACAACATCCGCAGTCGAGGTCAGCAGAACACCATCCTCGCCATACACTAATTGTCTAAAATTCAACCAATCTGCTTCTAACCCTGACTTGCGTGCCCTGGCCCAAGCAGCATTACGCTCATGCAGTACATAATAATAATGGATTAGATTTATATAGACACTCAAGAGAAGTGAGAACCCATCATTCATTTTTACAACTCATTCATTCATCATTCATTCTCTGGTGTGAGCGGCAGGTGTGAAGTGTCCTGCCCAAGGACACAACGGCAGCGATTTTGGATGGTAAGAGGCGGGGAGCGGACCTGCAACCCTCAAACCACTGATTGTCACGTCCTTTAACCCTACATTTTCTAAAAGGGGCATGTTTGTTCACTATACTCAAGACGTTTTCGTGAAAATATTTCCAAGCCAGTTCAACATTATCAAAAAGAGCAATTCTATCCCAATTAAAAAGATGCAAGTCATGTAAAAAAGCTTGCGTCTCAAATAATTTCATATTACGTTTTTCAAGAAGACGAGGCTTGCTTTTAGGAATCCTTGTGTCTCGCTCTACTGGTATATAAGCCGCACCCACTAAATGTCATAAGAAAAACATGTTTCCTATATATTAGTCGCAGATACCGTATCTATGTTGTGAAATTAGTTATTTACACAGAAATATTTAATAAATGTTTATTTACATACCTTAATTGTGTCTGTAACAAGGCAGTAAAGCGCCACAGCACAAACAATAAGTGTCTTTGTTTGTGTTTAATGAGAACTATTTGCATTAAAAGTCCCTAAAATAGCCGCACCGTTTTGTAAGCCGCAGGGTACAAAGCGTAGGGAAAAAGTAGCAACTTACTGTGTGGAATTGACGTAGGTTGTAACATGCAATGTTTGGCTGTACGATGACCAAGATGTCATTTTTGTTGAAAAGTGTGGCCCGCTAATACCGAAATTGTGTTGATTTATTAGCGGTGTCGCCAAAAGATGAACTTTAAAACCTGTGAGTCTCATGTTTTTTGTCGGACAGCTTGCTCCACAACTGAAGCATTTCTTCCCTTGTGGTCTCCAGGCATCGCCAGACGTGGACGACGAGGGTTTCAGCCTCCGTCCTGGGGATGAAGGTGATGATATCCTTTTTGACAGCAGAATTCTGAAGCCAAAGTCATAGAGAAGTTTCTTAAGCGCAAAAATTATGACTAAATCCGTGAACATTTTTTGATGAAATCCCTTTGTAGCTAAATCTAGCCTGCAATAATTGGACGGGTTACTGCGCTTAATGGTGTCTTCTCTGGCGCATGTAATGCCTGTACACAATATGTAGAGTACTGTTGTACTTTTGACAACATTTTATCAACGACGTTGATTTGACATTGAATTTTGGTCATTTCCCAACCAATATTCTACAAACCCCATTTCCAAATGAGTTGGGAAATTGTGTTAGATGCAGGGCCGGCCCGTGGCATAGGCCGTATAGGCAAATGCTAAGGGCGCCGTCCACCAGGGGGCGCCACGCCAGTGCCACAAATGTTGGAGAAAAAAAATAAATAAAATGTTGGTACTATTATTTCTAAATACAAAAAATAATCCCACGTTAATTAAAATGCAAAGTAAAGCCTATTTAATAGAAATATTATTTGTTACAACATTACGCCCCCCCCCCCCCCCCCCCTCCTCCCCCCGCACGGTGCGCCCCCTCCCTTCCCGTATCATGACTCTTTTTGGACGTCACCACATCAAAAAATCAAAACGGCCAAAACTGTCAGGTGCCCAGGGAAGAAAAAAGAGAAAAGAAGAGGAGGTGAAACGAGAAAAGACAGAGGTAGCAGGTAGGTAACGTTAGCCTACATGAAATTATTTGTCTGTTACAGAATGTGATAGTAGCTGGCTTTTTAGCATTAAGCTAATGTTACATGATTCGGCAATTGCTAATCAATAAATAGCTAGTTCTGTTTTAACGTCGGGTTAATATTGTGGAGGGGGCTAAATTGTTATGGAAAATAATAATGTAACGTTAGGTAATTACAGTACTCCCACCTTACATTCCTCAGGGACATTTCTTTCTTTCTTTAGTTTATTTGGAACATGAACACACATCATAATACATCACACAATTTCATATCATTTCATTTTACATCATGCCCGAAAATGAGTAGGAAGAAGCAAAGCTTATTTAATCCTACCCCTTTCCCACTTCAAAGCGTTTACAAATTTATAGAATCATTTACTGACCTTTTTATATAATAAAATAACATCTATGAATTAGTTTACAACAGTTTTGTAATATGTAATTAATTAATTAATTCAGTCATTATTAACACACTGAGATGAAGAATATCTTATTTTCAATAAGGTTGAAAGTATTTCTCATAATTCTTCTTCTTTGTACTCTGTAAGCACTATTATTTTGAACAACCTCTTAAACTGGATCATATCAGTACAATTTTTAACTTCTTTACTTAATCCATTCCATCATTTAATTCCACATACTGATATGCTAAAAGTTCTAAGTGTTGTACGTGCATATAAATGTTTGTATTAGATCTTTTAAGCAGGTGTTTTTTGTTTACATTGTTATTGCCTTCTGGTTAGCTAATGTTTGCCCTGCAGGTAATCGTCACTTTTCCACCCCTTTATATATTAGGTATAGTTGTAAGTAATAAAAAAGGTCAAAGACAAAGCTATTCGGGTTCTTGTGAGTATATACACTTCACTGCCGATGTGGGGGGGCGCCACCTAAAATCTTGCCTAGGGTAGCCAGATTGGTTAGGGCCGGGCCTGGTTAGATGTAAATATAAACGGAATACAATGATTTCCAAATCCTTTTCATCCCATATTCAGTTGAATATGCTACAAAGACAACATATTTGATGTTCAAACTCATAAACTTTTTTTTTTTTTTTTTTTGCAAATAATCATTAACTTAGAATTTCATGGCTGCAACACGTGCCAAAGTAGTTGGGAAAGGGCATGTTCACAACTGTGTTACAAGACCTTTCCTTTTAACAACACTCAGTAAAGGTTTGGGAACTGAGGAGACACATTTTTGAAGCTTCTCAGGTGGAATTCTTTCCCATTCTTGCTTGATGTACAGCTTAAGTTGTTCAACAGTCCGGGGGTCTCCTTTGTGCTATTTTAGGCTTCATAATGCACCACACATTTTCAATGGGAGACAGGTCTGGACTACAGGCATGCCAGTCTAGTACCCGCACTCTTTTACTATGATGTAACACGTGGCTTGGCATTGTCTTGCTGAAATAAGCAGGGGCGTCCATGGTAACGTTGCTTGGATGGCAACATATGTTGCTCCAAAAGCTGTATGTACCTTTCAGCATTAATGGTGCCTTCACAGATGTGTAAGTTACCCATGTCTTGGGCACTAATACACCCCCATACCATCACACATGCTGGCTTTTACACTTTGCGCCTATAACAATCCAGATGGTTCTTTTCCTCTTTGGTCCGGAGGACACAACGTCCACAGTTTCCAAAAACAATTTGAAATGTGGACTCGTCAGACCACAGAACACTTTTCCACTTTGTATCAGTCCATCTTAGATGAGCTCAGGCCCAGTGAAGCCGACAGCGTTTCTGGGTGTTGTTGATAAACGGTTTTCACCTTGCATAGGAGAGTTTTAACTTGCACTAACAGATGTAGCGACCAACTGTAGTTACTGACAGTGGGTTTCTGAAATGTTCCTGAGCCCATGTGGTGATATCCTTTACACACTGATGTCGCTTGTTGATGCAGTACAGCCTGAGGGATGGAAGGTCACGGGCTTAGCTGCTTACGTGCAGTGATTTCTCCAGATTCTCCGAACCCTTTGATGATATTACGGAGTGTAGATGGTGAAATCCCTAAATTCCTTGCAATAGCTGGTTGAGAAAGGTTTTTCTTAAACTGTTCAACAATTTTCTCACGCATTTGTAGACAAAGTGGTGACCCTCGCCCCATCCTTGTTTGTGAATGACTGAGCGTTTCATGGAATCAATCATGGCACCCACCTGTTCCCAATTAGCCTGTTCACCTGTGGGATGTTCCAAATAAGTGTTTGATGAGCATTCCTCAACTTTATCAGTATTTATTGCCACCTTTCCCAACTTCTTTGTCACGTGTTGCTGGCATCAAATTCTAAGTTAATGATTATTTGCACAAAAAAAAATGTTTATGAGTTTGAACATCAAATATGTTGTCTTTGTAGCATATTCAACTGAATATGGGTTGAAAAGGATTTGCAAATCATTGTATTCCGTTTATATTTACATCTAACACAATTTCCCAACTCATATGGAAACGGGGTTTGTACAACACAAATACAACGTTGAAACAACATGCTTTTCGACAACGTTTAATCAATGTCAGGTTGTGACGTTGATTTAACTTTGAAATTTGGTCATTTCCTAGTTTAACAACGTTAAAATAACATGCTTTTTGACAACGTTTACTCAATGTTGGGTTGTGACGTTGATTTAACATTGAAATGTGGTCATTTCCCAACCAATATAAACAACGTTAAAATAATCAATGTCATGTTCTTACGTTGATTTGACATTGAAATTTGGTCATTTCCCAACCTATATTCTACAACACAAATACAACATTGAAACAACATGCTTTTTGACAACGTTTACTCAATGATGGGTTGTGACATTGATTTATCATTGAAATGTGGTCATTTCCCAATCAATATAAACAACGTTAAAATAACATGCTTTTTGACAACGTTTAATCAATGTCAGGTTCTGACGTTGATTTGACATTGACATTTGGTCATTTCCCAACCAATATTCTACAACACAAATACAACATTGAAACAACATGCTTTTTGATGATGTTTAATCACTGTTGGGTTGTGACGTTGATTTAACATTGAAATTTGGTCATTTCCCAACCAATATAAACAACATTAAAATAACATGCTTTTTGGCAACGTTTAATCAATGTTGGGTTCTGATGTTGATTTGACATTGAAATTTGGTCATTTTCCAACCAATATTCTACAACACAAATACAACGTTGAAACAAAATGACCAAATTTCAATGTTAAATCAACGCCACAACCTGACATTGATTTAACATTGAAATGTGGTCATTTCCCAGCCAATAATGGGGTTTAGGGTTAGAGGCCATGTGAGTTCCAGGACCGTACTTTGTCCTTGACAAATGTTCACCAGCTGCCAAAGGGAAGCACTTTTTCTCCTCCAGCGACTCAGAGGAGGAGGAGGAGGACGGCAAGACAATGTTCCGGATCAAGATCAAGCCCCTGGTGGCGGAGAGTGCCAGGTGCGTGCCTCCATCCGTGGACGAGCTCAAAGCTTCCGTGGGAGGTTTGGCGCTTTCGCCGTCTCTGGTGAGTGAACTCCCCACAAACCAGCTCATCACGGAACACTTCAACACTTCTTCTTTTTCTCCATGTTTTTTTGTCTTCATGATTCTGTCATCTTGTAGAAGAGAAGTCCGGTAAGTCCTTCAAAAGAAATGTCACCATTTTCTTTTCTTTTTTTGCATGAGATTTATGAAGCCTCATTTTGTGCCACAGGTGAGCATTTGAGCTGCATGGTTGTGTGTGGCATGTGTGTTCCATGATGCACTCGAACACAACACGAGTTAGTTGGTCTCATTGGAGCACAACTCTAGTGCAACCCTACAGTCCACAACAGGCGTTACATGTCTTCCTCTATCATACTTGCCAACCTTGAGACCTCCGATTTCGGGAGGTGGGGGGGTTGGGGGCGTGGTTAAGATATATATATATATAAGAAATACTTGACTTTCAATGAATTCTAGCTATATATCCATCCATCCATCCATCTTCTTCCGCTTATCCGAGGTCGGGTCGCGGGGGCAGCAGCCTAAGCAGGGAAGCCCAGACTTCCCTCTCCCCAGCCACTTCGTCCAGCTCCTCCCGGGGGATCCCGAGGCGTTCCCAGGCCAGCCGGGAGACATAGTCTTCCCAACGTGTCCTGGGTCTTCCCCGTGGCCTCCTACCGGTCGGACATGCCCTAAACACCTCCTTAGGGAGGCGCTCAGGTGGCATCCTGACCAGATGACCGAACCACCTCATCTGGCTCCTCTCGATGCGGAGGAGCAGCGGCTTTACTTTGAGCTCCCCCCGGATGACAGAGCTTCTCACCCTATCTCTAAGGGAGAGCCCCGCCACCCGGCGGAGGAAACTCATTTCGGCCGCTATATAGCTATATATATATATTTTATTACATATATATATATATATATATATGTATATATATATATATATATATATATATATATATATATATATATATATATATATAAGTAAAAGAAATACTTGAATTTCAGTGTTCATTTATTTACACATATACACACACATAACCCTCATCTACTCATTGTTGAGTTAAGGGTTGAATTGTCTATCCTTGTTCTATTCTCTGTCACTATTTCAGAACACACACATTATACAAATATACATTATAAAATCAATAAGAAAACGGGAGCTCTAATTTGGGAGTCTGAATTAGGATCAGAAGTTCCTATATAAACATTGCGCAATCACGTCGCCTTTTTGTATTGATTACTGCAGCTGTGCACTGGATTCATTCACAAATACAAACTACAACTCACAAACACTTTAGAGTTAGGCTCCACCATCAGAATGTGTACTTAAACTTATAAAGATCACATGGATATTATTCAGTGAGTTGATTCACCAAAACTAACCTGTTATACAGGAGGAAAAAGCACACAGGACGTTTCAATTGTTCACAGACTGGTCGTTCTCATCAGAATGACAAGACACTTCCGGTCTGCAGGTGATAGCATTCAATTGGGAAGAAACGCCCTACGGCCCCCTACTGACCAATGTGAATACTGATAAATGTGTAATGACAGCTCCAAAAACGAATTCAAACCACAAAATAAAATAAATAAATCAACACAAAAATGAGACACATTATGGGTGGGTCACATATGCATGTACAGTAGATGGCAGTATTGTCCTGTTTAAAAGTGTCACAACATCGCTGTTTACGGCAGACAAACTGCTTTACGGTAGACGAATACTTGACTGCTGTTGTTGTGTGTTGTTACCGCGCTGGGAGGAAGTTAATGAAACTGCCTAACAATAAACACACATAAGAAACCAAGAACTCGCCCTCGATCATTAGCTGTTTATGTTGTGGGAAAGCGGACGTGTGAACAGGCTGTCAACACGTCACTCAGGTCCGCATGGAGCTGGAGGGGGCGTGGCCTCCAGCTCCGCCTGAATTTCAGGAGATTTTCGGGAGAAAATTTGTCCCGGGAGGTTTTCGGGAGAGGCGCTGAATTTCGGGAGTCTCCCGGAAAATCCGGGAGGGTTGGCAAGTATGTCCTCTATGGTGTGATGCTTCCCTCTCAACTAGTGTTGTCTCCATAACAATATTTTGGTACCGCTACCAAAATGTATTTACCGTATTTTTCGGACTATAAGTCGCAGTTTTTTTCATAGTTTGGCCTGGCTCCAGTGTGACTTATATATGTTTTTTTCTTTTTTTATTATGCATTTTCGGCAGGTGCGACTTATACTCCGGTGCGACTTATACTCCGAAAAATACGGGTACATACTTTTTTCTAAATAAAGGGGACCACAAAAATTGTCATTATTGTAACAAAAGATGTTAGTGTACATGAAACATATGTTTATTATTGCATACCTGCCAACTACTCCGGTTTTCCCGTAATTAGTACGGTTTTCATCAACCTATTCCGGGTTACGGTTGCAGTGATAAAAAATACGGTTTTTCATTAATTAATTTTTTTTTTTTTTTTTTAAGTTTTATTCACGAAATCGCGTAACAACAATGACAATCGACACTGCTTCCCGTAACTTCCTATCGAGCCATTCCGAATGCCATGCGCGAGGCTATTTATAGCACCGCTGCCAAGCACGAGGCACCAGTTGCCCATTGTTTCCAAACGAGCGAACGATCATGGAATCAGCCGGAGAAAAATCGCAAACGAGTCTTAAACCGAAAAGAAAACTGCAGTCATTCCGTGAAGAATATTCAAAAGCCTATCCGGGAATAATTATCTGTTCCAAAAAGGGTGAAAACTACGCGAATTGCACCTTGTGCAGACAAGATTTTTCGTTCGGACACGGAGGAATTAGCGATGGATTTTAGCCACAAAAAGGTAATGACACCAATGTTATCTATTGGAATTGTTTAGTACTGTTATACTGTTAAAATTGTTTATACTATTTATGCTTTCAAGTCCAAGTTGAAGAAATCTTGTTAAATGTTGACAGCATAACTACCAAAATACAGAAGTATGTCCTTAATATTTTTGCAGTGCTATTTCTGTTGAAAAGTTCAAATGATTACATTAGAGATGTGATGTGCCACTTTTCAAGTGTCTGATGGCTTAAATTAATTTTCATTCATTTTTCATATTTTGAATTCTTTTGAAAGGCTTACAAAAAAACTACATTTGAATTGTAATTCCGTGCTATTGACAGGACTATTAATTTTAATGAAGTTAGCTTACCATGTTTACAGTATGATAATTGTGATAGAAATGTGAATTTTAGGCACAGAATATTTTTTACAATTGAACAAGGCAGTAGATTATAAAAGCTTGGACAGAAAGTTAATAATGACACCAAATTTTTTTTAATGGAATTGTTTAGTACTGTTACTGTAAAAAGTGTTTATACTGTTTATACTTTCAATTAACAAATTGAAGTCTTGTGAAAGGTTGACAGGATAACTGGCATTAACTGTCAAAATAATTTCAAACCATTGAAGTTAGCTTACAGAATAAACATGTCAATCAACCCATATGATTTTTGCTGTAATATTTTTGTTTTGAAAAGTCACTGTGACTGATAGAAAAGTGATGGTTTTAGCAACGTTTTAACCTGTCTGAATGCTAATAATCATTTTGCGTCGGGGGGCCTGAACCCCCCACCAGGACTTTGTCCTGGACCTACCGGGGCCTGCGGCCCCTGGACCCTGGCTACTAGGTTTTTCTGATTTCAAAAGTTGGCAGGTATGTTATTGTCATTTAGTCCTTAAATAAAATGTTGAACATACTAGACAACTTGTCTTTTAGTAGTAAGTAAACAAACAAAGACTCCTAATTAGTCTATGCAATAACATATTGTGTCATTTATACACCTATTATTTTGTACACATTATGAGGGACAAACTGTAAAAAATGGATTATCAATCTACTTGTTCATTTACTGTTAATATCTGCTTACTTTCTCTTTTAACATGTTCTATCTACACTTCTGTTAAAATGTAATAATCACTTATTCTTCTTTTCTTTGATACTTGACATTAGTTTTGGATGATACCACACATTTAGGTATGGATCTGATATTTACTGACTTTATAAACATAGTATACATTTAAAAAAAACGAAAGAATATGTTGTGATGCCAAAAAATATCGATGTAATCATAGTAGTGTCGACTCGATACGTGCCTGTACATGGTATCACAACAGTGTAGATCCATCAATGGCATTTGTTTACATTTTAATGCCGGTGAGCTACGGTGTGTAGTGAAGCATGTTTAGCTATTCCTCGTCCTGCAGTGATAATGATACGTGTAAGAAACTTACTTTATTCGTCGTCATGGAGGCGAGGATTAGTGATTTGGAAGTAGCTAAAACACTGTGGATGGATGTTAGCCGCTAGCTAGCTAGCCATGTGTTAAAGCAGCTCTTCCTGAGGGTGTTTCAGTGTTATAACTTCACCTTTATCTTTACTTTTTACACCAAAATGCGTCCATTCTCCCTTTTGTGTCTCCACACTGTGTCTGCTTGTAAGTACTCTGTGTGTGTGCGCTGCCCAACATGCTCCTCTGCTCCTAAAACCAGCAATGTCATGACGTGACTTCATGCCCGTTAAAACAATTAAAAAATAATAAAAATGTGTACTTTTCAAACAGAGTATAGTAGCGTTGTTGATTCATTAGTACCACAATGCTATAATAGTACTGGTATATCGTACACTAACCATTAACACATGTGTAATTACCTAGTTTTACAAATATTGCATATTTAGCATTTTGCCATTATAAAAAATACCTTGTTTTTGACAAGAAGGCAATAAAACATTATGAATGTGAAGTTGTTAAAAGATTTCAAAAGCCTTTCATGAGCGGGTCCCTTTTGAGTCTTTAGAGTACTAGTTGAAGGTTGCACCAGGGTTAGGTGTCCCAATGTTGTCCTTCTAGTCTTTGTGTGCTGTGCATCCCGACACTTGTGTTGACTCCATGTTGACTGATTTGTCACTCACTCTCTGACCCAGGTCTCTTCTCTCTTCCTTTTTGCTGGTCTCAGAGACGCAGCCCGGTGAGTCTTCTGCTGTGCCACACCTACTCTGTTCACTCAGGTCCACACGTCTGCATGGATTTAAAGTCTTACTCCAGGAAACTGGGAAATTGTTCTAGAAATTAACTTTGAAAAATGTTTGATGAAATCCCTTGTAGCAAAATCTAGCCTGCTATAATTGGACACGTTGCTGGGCTTAATGGCTTCTTCTCAGGCGCATGTGACACCTGTACCTGTAGAGTACAGCCCTACTTTTCACCTCCTTTAATCAACAACAGTGATGTAACATTGAAATGTGGTCATTTCCCAACCAATATTCTACAACACAAATACAACGTTGAAACAACATGCTTTTAGACTACGTTTAATCAATGTTGAGTTTCTTAAGTTGATTTAACATTGAAATTTGATAATTTCCTAACCAATATTCTGCAACACAAATACAACGTTGAAACAACATGCTTTTTGACGATGTTGACTTAACATTGAGTTTTGGTCATTTCCCAACCAATATTCTACAACACAAACACAACGTTGAAACAACATGCTTTTTGACTACGTTTAATCAATGTTGAGTTTCTTATGTTGATTTAACATTGAAATTTGATCATTTCCTAACCAATATTCTGCAACACAAATACAACGTTGAAACAACATGCTTTTTGACGATGTTGACTTAACATTGAGTTTTGGGCATTTCCCAACCAATATTCTACAACACAAATACAACGTTGAAACAACATGCTTTTAGACTACGTTTAATCAATGTTGAGTTTCTTACGTTGATTTAACATTGAAGTTTGGTCATTTCCTAACCAATATTCTGCAACACAAATACAACGTTGAAACAACATGCTTTTTGACAATGTTGACTTAACATTGAGTTTTGGTCATTTCCCAACCAATATTCTACAACACAAACACAACGTTGAAACAACATGCTTTTTGACTACGTTTAATCAATGTTGAGTTTCTTACGTTGATTTAACATTGAAATTTGGTCATTTCCCAACCAATATTCTACAACACAAATACAATGTTGAAACAATATGCTTTTAGACTACCTTTAATCAATGTTGAGTTTCTTACGTTGATTTAACATTGAAATTTGATCATTTCCCAACCAATATTCTACAACACAAATACAACGTTGATACAACATGCTTTTTGACCATGTTTAATCAATGTTGAGTTTCTTTCGTTGATTCGACCATTGAAATTTGGTAATTTCCCAACCAATATTCTACAACACAAATATAACGTTGAAACAACATACTTTTTGACGACGTTTAATCAACGTCAGTCAGGTTGTGACGTTGATTTAACATTGAAATTTGGTAATTTCCCAACCAATGTTCTACAACACAAATACAACGTTGAAACGACATGCTTTTTTACAACCATTAATCAATGTCAGGTTGTGACGTTAATTTAACATTGAAATTTGGACATTTCCCAACCAATATTCTACAACACAAATACAACATTGAAACATACTTATTGACAACTTTTATTCAATGTCAGGTTGTGACGTTGATTTAACATTGAAATTTGGTTCATTTCCTAACCAATATTCTACAACACAAATACAACGTTGAAAAACATACTTTTTGACGTTCATTCAATGTCAGGTTGTGACGTTAATTTGACATTGAAATTTGATCATTTTACAACCATCATTCTACAACACAAATACAACGTTGAAACAACATACTTTTTGACGAAGTTGACTTAACATTGAGTTTTGGTCATTTCCCAACCAATATTCTACAACACAAATACAACGTTGAAACAACATGCTTTTTTACAACGTTTAATCAATGTTGAGTTTCTTTCGTTGATTTAACATTGAAATTTGGTCATTTCCCAACCAATATTCGACAACACAAATACAACGTTGAAACAACATGCTTTTCGACAACGTTTAATCAATGTCAGGTTGTGACGTTGATTTAACATTGAAATTTGGTAATTTCCCAACCAATATTCTACAACACAAATACAACGTTGAAACACCATGCTTTTTGACTACGTTTCATCAATGTTGAGTTTCTTACGTTGATTTAACATTGAAATTTGATAATTTCCTAACCAATATTCTGCAACACAAATACAACGTTGAAACAACATGCTTTTTGACGATGTTGACTTAACATTGAGTTTTGGGCATTTCCCAACCAATATTCGACAACACTAAAACAACGTTGAAACAACATGCTTTTCGACAACGTTTAATCAATGTCAGGTTGTCACGTTGATTTAACTTTGAAATTTGGTAATTTCCCAACCAATGTTCTACAACACAAATACAACGTTGAAACAACATGCTTTTTTACAACCATTAATCAATGTCAGGTTGTGACGTTAATTTACCGTTGAAATTTGGTCATTTCCCAACCAATATTCTACAACACAAATACAACATTGAAACATACTTATTGACGACTTTTATTCAATGTCAGGTTGTGACGTTGATTTAACATTGAAATTTGGTTAATTTCCTAACCAATATTCTACAACACAAATACAACGTTGAAAAACATACTTTTTGACGAAGTTGACTTAACATTGAGTTTTGGTCATTTCCCAACCGATATTCTACAACACAAATACAACGTTGAAACAACATGCTTTTTGACTACGTTTAATCAATGTTGAGTTTCTTTCGTTGATTTGACCATTGAAATTTGGTCATTTCCCAACCTTTATTCGACAACACAAATACAACGTTGAAACAACATTCTTTTTTACAACGTTTAATCAATGTTGAGTTTCTTTCGTTGATTTAACATTGAAATTTGGTCATTTCCCAACCAATATTCGACAACACAAATACAACGTTGAAACAACATGCTTTTCGACAACGTTTAATCAATGTCAGGTTGTGACGTTGATTTAACATTGAAATTTGGTAATTTCCCAACCAATATTCTACAACACAAATACAACGTTGAAACACCATGCTTTTTGACTACGTTTCATCAATGTTGAGTTTCTTACGTTGATTTGACATTGAAATTTGATCATTTCCTAACCAATATTCTGCAACACAAATACAACGTTGAAACAACATGCTTTTTGACGATGTTGACTTAACATTGAGTTTTGGGCATTTCCCAACCAATATTCGACAACACTAAAACAACGTTGAAACAACATGCTTTTCGACAACGTTTAATCAATGTCAGGTTGTCACGTTGATTTAACTTTGAAATTTGGTAATTTCCCAACCAATGTTCTACAACACAAATACAACGTTGAAACAACATGCTTTTTTACAACCATTAATCAATGTCAGGTTGTGACGTTAATTTAACATTGAAATTTGGTCATTTCCCAACCAATATTCTACAACACAAATACAACATTGAAACATACTTATTGACGACTTTTATTCAATGTCAGGTTGTGACGTTGATTTAACATTGAAATTTGGTTCATTTCCTAACCAATATTCTACAACACAAATACAACGTTGAAAAACATACTTTTTGACGTTCATTCAATGTCAGGTTGTGACGTTAATTTGACATTGAAATTTGATCATTTTACAACCATCATTCTACAACACAAATACAACGTTGAAACAACATGCTTTTTGACGATGTTGACTTAACATTGAGTTTTGGTCATTTCCCAACCAATATTCTACAACACACATACAACGTTGAAACAACATGCTTTTTGACGATGTTTAATCAATGTTGAGTTTCCTACGTTGATTTGACCATTGAAATTTGGTCATTTCCCAACCAATATTCTACAACAAAAATACAACGTTGAAACAACATGCTTTTAGACTACGTTTAATCAATGTTGAGTTTCTTACGTTGATTTAACATTGAAATTTGATCATTTCCTAACCAATATTCTGCAACACAAATACAACGTTGAAACAACATGCTTTTTGACGATGTTGACTTAACACTGAGTTTTGGGCATTTCCCAACCAATATTCTACAACCCAAATACAACGTTGAAACAACATGCTTTTTGACTACGTTTAATCAATGTTGAGTTTCTTTCGTTGATTTGACCATTGAAATTTGGTCATTTCCCAACCTTTATTCGACAACACAAATACAACGTTGAAACAACATGCTTTTCGACAACGTTTAATCAATGTCAGGTTGTCACGTTGATTTAACATTGAAATTTGGTCATTTCCCAACCAATATTCTACAACACAAATACAACGTTGAAACAACATGCTTTTTGACTACGTTTAATCAATGTTGAGTTTCTTACGTTGATTTAACATTGAAATTTGATCATTTCCAAACCAATATTCTACAACACAAATACAATGTTGAAAAACATACTTTTTGACGTTCATTCAATGTCAGGTTGTGACGTTAATTTGACATTGAAATTTGGTCATTTTACAACCATCATTCTACAACACAAATACAACGTTGAAACAACATGCTTTTTGACGACTTTTATTCAATGTCAGGCTCCGACGTTGATGTATCATTGAAATGTGTTAATTTCCTAACCAATATTCCACAACACAAATACAACATTGAAACAACATGCTTTTTGACACCGTTTAATTAATGTCAGGTTGTTGCATTAATTTGACCATTGACATTTGGTCATTTCCCAGACCAACAACGGGGGTCCAACATTAGACGTCAGTTTACAAATACAACTATTTTGCCACGTTGTTTCAAAGTGATTAGCATTAGCGATTTTACATGGCGATTTCAACACCTCCAAAATTGGTAATGGAAAGTACAACTAGGACGAATGTTACAATCAAACAGCTGGTGAGTTATAAGCACAACACTTTAGGGTGCAACATAATGTAATTGTAATTGTATGCAAGGTCTACTTTGTAATAGTTGCGAATGAGAACAACTGGTAAGCACAATTGTCATAATTATCTAAATGTTACATAAAAAAAACGTTAATAAACTCACAAATGTAGCGTAAATTACTACCGTTGAGTGCACTGGAAAATTGGCACTGGAAATTGGTAACGTCTTGGTTCAAATGTGAAAAGGCAGCAGTCTTCTTGGGTCATGGTGCCAGGGTATATACTTGGAAACCATTCATGACCTGAAAATAAACCAGATTTTCACTATTTTATTAGATCAAGCAATACAATCTCCAAAAGCTTGAGTTTCCACAATAAATGTCAACAACATGTCCGTGTTGTTGTGATTGTTTTGCAGAGACCCATGAAAAGGAACCTTTCATGTAAGTGCGTCTCTTTTATTGACACGTGTGTGGAGTCTGCATGTTTACTTGCTTCATTGGGGGGTTCCATTGTCCAGGTGAGAGTGTGAGTGTGAAGGGTACTTCCCCCACATGGGCTGTGATAGGCTCCAGCTCTCCATGCCCCTGAGTAGGACAGCAAAGCCTCTCATCTCTTGGTGTATGTTTGTCCTAGGTGAAGAAATCGCTCGACCCAGACGCTCCACCCCGACTCCGACTCCGAGTCCAGCTCCTGAGACCCCGAGGTCTGTGATTACTGTTTCACTTAGAAGTTAGCACTGGGACCCACCGTCATTTCTCAAATAGTTTAAAGATAAATATTTGTGAGCACATTCCACAATACTGCGATAATAATAAGGAGGCCTAAACTAATATTTCCAAATGACTCATACAGTAGAGAAGGAGCAAGGCAGCTTCCTCTACTACGACTTCTGTAGTACCCATAGGCCAGCTTGCCTGTCAATCTACAATAAAACCTTTTTTTTCTTCATCTCACCATTTTAGTCAAGTTGTATTCAACATTTGAAACAACTGCTTAATTTCAGCTAAAATAATAACACACAATAAGGTTAGTGTGAAATGTACTTACTGAAATGTTCATGGAATGTAAGTCTTGCTGTGAGTTGAGTTTTTGAGATGCTCTGCAATAATAAATAAAACTTCAAAGATGCTTTATATTTTAGTCCACTACATTTACTCTAATTTTAGTCCACTGAAATGTGGAGGAATTTAGTCGCCTAAAACTACATTTATTGACATGACTAAAACTCAAATAATTTTTTGTCAAAAGACTATGACTATCCATCCATCTATTTTCTACCGCTTGTCCCTCTTGGGGGCACTGAACAAGTATAATAATAAAACAATAAAAACAAATCAATAAAATAGAACATAACAATGAAAGACATCCATAAAATAGAATAAAACAATAAAAACAAATCAATATAATACAATAAAACAATAAAATACATAAATAAAATAGAATAAAACAATAAAATACATCAATAAAATAGAATAAAACAAATCAATATAATAGAATCCCATCAATAAAAGACATTCATAAAATAGAACAAAACAATAAAAACAAATCAATATAATAGAACAAAATAAAAAACATCAATAAAATAGAATCAACAATAAAATAAAATCAATACAATCGAATAAAACAATAAAATACATCAATAAAATAGAATAAAACAATAAAATACATCAATAAAATAGAATAAAGCAAATCAATATAATAGAATCCCAACAATAAAAGACATTCATAAAATAGAACAAACCAATAAAAACAAATCAATATAATAGGATAAAATAAAATGCATCAATAAAATAGAATACAACAATAAAATAGAATCAATATAATCAAATACAACAATAAAAGACATCAATAAAATAGAATCAAACAATAAAATACATCAATAAAATAGAATCAAACAAATCAATATAATAGAATCCCAACAATAAAAGACATTCATAAAATAGAACAAAACAATAAAAGACATCAATAAAATAGAATAAAACAATAAAATACATCAATAAAATAGAATAAAGCAAATCAATATAATAGAATCCCAACAATAAAAGACATTCATAAAATAGAACAAACCAATAAAAACAAATAAATATAATAGGATAAAATAAAATGCATCAATAAAATGGAATAAAACAATAAAATAGAATCAATATAATCAAATACAACAATAAAAGACATCAATAAAATAGAATCAAACAATAAAATACATCAATAAAATAGAATCAAACAAATCAATATAATAGAATCCCAACAATAAAAGACATTCATAAAATGAGCTGCCACCTTAACGTGGTAGAGGAGTTTGCGTGTCCCAATGATCCTAGGAGCTATGTTGGTTTGCGCTTATGCGCCAAACCGCAGCTCAGAGTACCCACCCTTTTTGGATTCACTCGAGGGAGTACTTGAGAGTGCTCCCCCGGGTGATTCCCTCGTTCTACTGGGGGACTTCAATGCTCATGTTGGCAGCGACAGTGAAACCTGGAGAGGCGTGATTGGGAAGAATGGCTGCCCGGATCTGAACCCGAGCGGTGTTTTGTTATTGGACTTTTGTGCCCGTCACAGATTGTCCATAACGAACATCATGTTCAAACATAAGGGTGTCCATATGTGCACTTGGCACCAGGACACCCTAGGCCGCAGTTCCATGATCGACTTTGTAGTTGTGTCATCGGATTTGCGGCCTCATGTTTTGGACACTCGGGTGAAGAGAGGGGCGGAGCTTTCTACCGATCATCACCTGGTGGTGAGTTGGCTGCGATGGTGGGGGAGGATGCTGGACAGACCTGGCAGGCCCAAACGCATTGTGAGGGTTTGCTGGGAACGTCTGGCAGAGTCTCCTGTCAGAGAGAGTTTCAATTCCCACCTCCAGAAGAACTTTGAACATGTCACGAGGGAGGTGCTGGACATTGAGTCCGAATGGACCATGTTCCGCGCCTCTATTGTCGAGGCGGCTGATTGGAGCTGTGGCCGCAAGGTAGTTGGTGCTTGTCGTGGCGGTAATCCTAGAACCCGTTGGTGGACACCGGCGGTGAGGGATGCCGTCAAGCTGAAGAAGGAGTCCTATCGGGTTCTTTTGGCTCATAGGACTCCTGAGGCAGCGGACAGGTACCGACAGGCCAAGCGGTGTGCGGCTTCAGCGGTCGCAGAGGCAAAAACTCGGACATGGGAGGAGTTCGGGGAGGCCATGGAAAACGACTTCCAGACGGCTTCGAAGCAATTCTGGACCACCATCCGTCGCCTCAGGAAGGGGAAGCAGTGCACTATCAACACCGTGTATGGCGAGGATGGTGTTCTGCTGACCTCGACTGCGGATGTTGTGGATCGGTGGAGGGAATACTTCGAAGACCTCCTCAATCCCACCAACACGTCTTCCTATGAGGAAGCAGTGCCTGGGGAGTCTGTGGTGGGCTCTCCTATTTCTGGGGCTGAGGTTGCTGAGGTAGTTAAAAAGCTCCTCGGTGGCAAGGCCCCGGGGGTGGATGAGATCCGCCCGGAGTTCCTTAAGGCTCTGGATGCTGTGGGGCTGTCTTGGTTGACAAGACTCTGCAGCATCGCGTGGACATCGGGGGCGGTACCTCTGGATTGGCAGACCGGGGTGGTGGTTCCTCTCTTTAAGAAGGGGAACCGGAGGGTGTGTTCTAACTATCGTGGGATCACACTCCTCAGCCTTCCCGGTAAGGTCTATTCAGGAGTACTGGAGAGGAGGCTACGCCGGATAGTCGAACCTCGGATTCAGGAGGAACAGTGTGGTTTTCGTCCTGGTCGTGGAACTGTGGACCAGCTCTATACTCTCGGCAGGGTCCTTGAGGGTGCATGGGAGTTTGCCCAACCAGTCTACATGTGTTTTGTGGACTTGGAGAAGGCATTCGACCGTGTCCCTCGGGAAGTCCTGTGGGGAGTGCTCAGAGAGTATGGGGTACCGGACTGTCTGATTGTGGCAGTCCGCTCCCTGTATGCTCAGTGCCAGAGCTTGGTCCGCATTGCCGGCAGTAAGTCGGACACGTTTCCAGTGAGGGTTGGACTCCGCCAAGGCTGCCCTTTGTCACCGATTCTGTTCACAACTTTTATGGACAGAATTTCTAGGCGCAGTCAAGGCGTTGAGGGGATCTGGTTTGGTGGCTGCAGGATTAGGTCTCTGCTTTTTGCAGATGATGTGGTCCTGATGGCTTCATCTGGCCAGGATCTTCAGCTCTCATTGGATCGGTTCGCAGCCGGGTGTGAAGCGACTGGGATGAGAATCAGCACCTCCAAGTCCGAGTCCATGGTTCTCGCCCGGAAAAGGGTGGAGTGCCATCTCCGGGTTGGGGAGGAGATCTTGCCCCAAGTGGAGGAGTTCAAGTACCTCGGAGTCTTGTTCACGAGTGAGGGAAGAGTGGATCGTGAGATCGACAGGCGGATCGGTGCGGCGTCTTCAGTAATGCGGACGCTGTATCGATCCGTTGTGGTGAAGAAGGAGCTGAGCCGGAAGGCAAAGCTCTCAATTTACCGGTCGATCTATGTTCCCATCCTCACCTATGGTCATGAGCTTTGGGTTATGACCGAAAGGACAAGATCACGGGTACAAGCGGCCGAAATGAGTTTCCTCCGCCGGGTGGCGGGGCTCTCCCTTAGAGATAGGGTGAGAAGCTCTGCCATCCGGGGGGAGCTCAAAGTAAAGCCGCTGCTTCTCCACATCGAGAGGAGCCAGATGAGGTGGTTCGGGCATCTGGTCAGGATGCCACCCGAACTCCTCCCTAGGGAGGTGTTTAGGGCACGTCCGACCGGTAGGAGGCCGCGGAGAAGACCCAGGACACGTTGGGAAGACTATGTCTCCCGGCTGGCCTGGGAACGCCTCGGGGTCCCACAGGAAGAGCTGGACGAAGTGGCTGGGGAGAGGGAAGTCTGGGCTTCCCTGCTTAGGCTGCGGCCCCCGCGACCCGACCTCGGATAAGCGGAAGAAGATGGATGGATGGATGGAAAATAGAACAAAACAATAAAAGACATCAATAAAATAGAATAAAACAATAAAATACATCAATAAAATAGAATAAAGCAAATCATTATAATAGAATCCCAACAATAAAAGACTCTCATAAAATAGAACAAAACCATAAAAACAAATCAATATAATAAGATAAAATACATCAATAAAATAGAATCAAACAATAAAATAGAATCAATATAATCAAATACAACAATAAAAGACATCAATAAAATAGAATCAAACAATAAAATACATCAATAAAATAGAATAAAACAAATCAATATAATAGAATCCCAACAATAAAAGACATTCATAAAATAGAACAAAACAATAAAAACAAATCAATATACTAAAATAAAAGACATCAATAAAATAGAATCAAACAATAAAATAGAATCAATATAATCGAATAAAACAATCAAATACATCAATAAAGTAGAATCAAACAATAAAAACAAATCAATATAATCGAATAAACAATAAAAGACATCAATAAAATAGAATCAAACAATAAAAACAAATCAATAAAATATAATAAAATAATAAAATACATCAATAAAGTAGAATAAAACAAATCAATAAAATAGAATAAAACAAATCAATATAATACAATCTCAACAATAAAAGACATTAATAAAATAGAATAAAACAAATCAAGATAATAGAATACAACCAAAGACATCAATAAAATAGAACAAACAATAAAAACAAATCAATATAATAGAATAAAATACATAAATAAAATCGAATCAAACAGTAAAAACAAATCAATATAACAGAATAAAATAATAAAAGACATTAGTGAAATAGAATCAAACAATAAAAACAAATCAATATAATAGAATGAAACAATAAAAGCCACAGTGGACCACAAGACTCACGCTGATTTAAAAGCCAGAAAATAAAAGTGTGTTTTAAGACGAGACTTAAAACATCATTCTGACATGAGGGACAGAACATTCCAAAGTTTAGGGCCAACAACAGAGAAGTCTCTCCTAGCTTTAAGCCTCTTTTTAGGCCTCACAAGTTGGAACTGGCCCTCCGACCTCAACGCGCTTGCTGGAGCATACATTTGGATGATGTACTTTGGGGCTGGTCCATTCAAAGCTTTAAAAACAAACAGTACCATTTTTTTAATCAATTCTAAAACGAACAGGAAACTAATGGAGAGAATCCTATTAACCACAAGTGTCAATTAAGTGTAAAACATTACCAACAACATCAAAAATCAGTGGAAAGTTGGACTTATCTGTTAGATCCGGAGCTTGAAAGTTACTAGCGCTAACTTATTAGCATGTAGCATTTACTGTATTTACATTTCCACTTAGCTAAACAAAGTGAAATGACCACAATCGCCCCCTAGTGTATGAGAGGCACACTGCGTGTGGCCATCAGTCACATTAGAGATACGAGCATAACAATGACTACATGTAGCTGTGAAAATAGAAGAAACTGAATTATTTGACCAATCAGACTCATGAGGTACACATAATCGTACTGACTTTAAAACGTGACATGACGGCAGCACAAATCTTTAATGATTACTTTCAAACTAGTAAAAAGAACATTGGTATGATGTGCTGTCATGTGTGTCAGTAGAAATGTTCAATTTTCAGCCTACAGGAATTCCACTCCTAGCTAGAGAAGTACATGATTTTTATGTTTACACACACACACACACAAACTACAATTGTAGTCAAAGAACCATTCAAAAATAACTACTAAAAAAAACAGAAGTTACTCACAAGTTACTAAATATTTGAGTAGATTTTTCGCGGAAAACTCACTTACTCTCTTACTTACTCTTACTCAAGTAATTACTTGATGATGACTTTTTACTTTTACTTGAGTCATATTATTTGGTACTCTTACTTGAGTACAGGTTTTGGGTTCTTTACCCACCTCTGTATAATAGTCATAAAACACTTACAAACACTTTGTAAGGCGCAACAAGCCACACGTTCATGGCAGTAGACCACCAACAAACTTGGTCGGTCTCCTTTGAACACAGCGCCTTTTTGTTGTCAGATTCTCATTAGGATTGCAATTCATGGGGTGTGTCAACATTTTTCCCACACGTTTATTACGTATTAGGAAACAATGTCAGGTTCTCAATCGTATTTAAATGTTGTTTTCCCTTTGCAGTGACCGGCTCCCACAGAACATCCCCGCCTTCTTTGGCCTGCCTTCTGAGACCCAGTACATACCCAGATATGACGGTATGGGAACTTACTTGACACAATGCATTGTGGGTGCCGGGTAGCCATTTTTGCTTGGACGTGGATTTAGTGTACATGGCTTAACTGCACCCGCGTTAATGAGAGAGAGAGCGCAACAAACTGGATCGTCCATCAAACCATTTTGCAGACACACAAAAAGTGGGACAAGTCCACCACCACACATAATGTGTCATTCCAGGTGGTTACACTATGATTTACCAAAAAAATGTGATTATTCTACTGTCATTTATTAAGAATCTTAATTTATAAATAAAGGCTGGTATTATGTTAAAGAAATACTCATAAAAAGGTATATTTTAAAAGCAGAAAGTTGCAGGAATGTACACACAATCCCATGTTTACATCTCATTGTGCAACATGTGAATATTACAATGGGAACTAAATGTGATCTCTGAAAGTCAATCCCATGTCGGATTTGGCCTCGGTTTTCACACCGGATGCCCTTCTTGCTACTCAGTGGCCTAGTGCTTAGAGTGTCCGCCCTGAGATGGGTAGGTTGTGAGTTCAAACCCCGGTTGAGTCATACCAAAGACTATAAAAATGGGAGCCATTACCTCCCTGCTTGGCACTCAGCATCAAGGCTTGGAATTGGGGGTTAAATCACCAAAAAGGATTCCCGGGCGCGGCACCGCTGCTGCCCACTGCTCTCCTCACCTCCCAGGGGGTGAACAAGGGGATGGGTCAAATGCAGAGGACAAATTTCACCACACCTAGTGTGTGTGACAATCATTGGTACTTTAACTTTACTTTCTTGTTTATCTTTATTTTGGACATCTCCAATGGCAGGGTGCTGAGGTTCTGGCTGGGAATCAAACCCGCGCCATCTGCACAAAGGGCAGCAGTGTGTACAATTACTGTACACCGCAATACTACTACTACTACAGTATAGATACAATAACTAGAATTTGCAATTCCGGGAGGATTTGCGTGTGAATGCCCTTTGTGTCCAGGTGTTTACACGAAGATTTACCAAACAAATGTGTGATTATTCTACTGTCATGTATTCAAAATCTTAATTTATAAATATTCATCATGAAATTATGTTATTATGTTAAAGAAATACTCATAAAAAGATATATTTTACAAACAAAAGTAGCAGGAATGTACACATGATCCCATGCTTACATCTCATTGTGCAACATGTGAATGTTTTAATGGGAACTAAATGCGATCTCTGAAAGTCATTTGGTAAACATACAGACGAGAAACTACAACAAAATTATCAAAAGAGAGAGAGGGCGATGTTACCTTCAAGTGTTCAAATGATGTTATTATGTTAAAGAAATACTCATAAAAAGATATATTTTACAAACAAAGTTGCAGGAATGTACACATGATCCCATGCTTACATCTCATTGTGCAACATGTGAATGTTTAATGGGAACTAAGTGCGATCTCTGAAAGTCATTTGCTGGACATACAGACAAGAAATTACAAAAACAAAAGTATCAAAAGAGAGAGAGTGCGATGTTACCTTCAAGTGTTCAAATGCTGTTATTATGTTAAAGAAATACTAATAAATATATATTTTTGACAAACAGAAAGTTACATGCTTACATCTCATTGTGCAACTTGTGAATGTTTTTTTTATGGAAACTAAATGCAATATCTGAGAGGGGTGTCAAAGTAGAACATCCACCCAGACATACAATACGAGTCCACAGCTCAAGCACAAACACTTATATTAGAAAACTCTCCGAAAACAATACTCATTCATTTTTGACTAAAAGTAAACAGACAGAAAATACTGCTCGTTGTTTCTAGCTTGGCTAACGCTAACATCCTACTAAATGCTACCTGCGAAACAGAATAAAACTAGCTTTGATTCAAACTTAGCAGTGTGAAAGTGCGGTGAACACACCGACATGTACCGGGTGATTGCGTTAAAAGTCATGTTTGAATGGTCTCGTTATGAGCTCATTGACCCGACGTCCTTGGCTTCGCTTTCTTGCTGGAAATGAGAAAAATCTCACCAAATCTTTTTTTCATGACAACGATTGTTGTTAAACTTGTTGAAGAAAAGAAGAAAAATTGAGCAGGCATTCAGTCAAGTAAACAAGCGAGTCAGTATAATAATAGAATAAAATACATCAACAAAATAGAATAAAACAATAAAAACAAATCAATAAAATAGAACATAACAATGAAAGACATCCATAAAATAGAATAAAACAATAAAAACAAATCAATATAATAGAATAAAACAATAAAATACATAAATAAAATAGAATAAAACAATAAAATACATCAATAAAATAGAATAAAACAAATCAATATAATAGAATCCCAACAATAAAAGACATTCATAAAATAGAACAAAACAATAAAAACAAATCAATATAATAGAACAAAATAAAATACATCAATAAAATGGAATCAACAATAAAATAGAATCAATACAATCGAATAAAACAATAAAAGACATCAATAAAATAGAATAAAACAATAAAATACATCAATAAAATAGAATAAAGCAAATCAATATAATATAATCCCAACAATAAAAGACATTCATAAAATAGAACAAAACAATAAAAACAAATCAATATAATAGGATAAAATAAAATACATCAATAAAATAGAATCAAACAATAAAATAGAAACAATATAATCAAATACAACAATAAAAGACATCAATAAAATAGAATCAAACAATAAAATACATCAATAAAATAGAATAAAACAAATCAATATAATAGAATCCCAACAATAAGAGACATTCATAAAATAGAACAAAACAATAAAAAAAAATCAATAAAATAAAATAAAAGACATCAATAAAATAGAATCAAACAATAAAATATAATCAATATAATCGAATAAAACAATAAAATACATCAATAAAATAGAATCAAACAATAAAAACAAATCAATATAATCGAATAAACAATAAAAGACATCAATAAAATAGAATCAAACAATAAAAACAAATCAATAAAATAGAATAAAATAATAAAATACATCAATAAAATAGAATAAAACAAATCAATAAAATAGAATAAAACAAATCAATATAATAAAATCTCAACAATAAAAGACATTAATAAAATAGAAACAAATCAAGATAATAGAATACAACCACAGACATCAATAAAATAGAACAAAACAATAAAAACAAATCAATATAATAGAATAAAATACATCAATAAAATCGAATCAATTAATAAAAACAAATCAATATAACAGAATAAAATAATAAAAGACATTAGTAAAATAGAATCAAACAATAAAAACAAATCAATATAATGGAATAAAACAATAAAAGCCACAGTGGACCACAAGACTCACGCTGATTTAAAAGCCAGAAAATAAAAGTGTGTTTTAAGACGAGACTTAAAACATCATTCTGACATGAGGGACAGAAAATTCCAAAGTTTAGGGCCAACAACAGAGAAGTCTCTCCTAGTTTTAAGCCTCTTTTTAGGCCTCACAAGTTGGAACTGGCCCTCCGACCTCAACGCATTGCATTGCCCACAATGCAATGCGTTTCAAGCCCTACACTATGGCCGTGCTATGTTGCTTTGTCTCTCAACTG
>NC_084584.2:8550000-8575000 GCF_033978685.3 Nerophis lumbriciformis | reverse complement strand
CCTAGGGGAAGTCAAGAAGATGACACTTATAGATACTTTGTTGATTCCAGGGGAAGTCAAGAAGATGACACTTATAGATACCGGTACTTTGTTGATTCCAGGGGAAGTCAAGAAGATGACACTTATAGATACTTTGTTGTTCCCTAGGAGAAGTCAAGAAGATGACACTTATAGATACTCTGTTGGTCCCTAGGGGAAGTCAAGAAGATGACACTTATAGATACTATGTTGGTCCCTAGGAGAAGTCAAGAAGATGACACTTATAGATACTTTGTTGGTCCCTAGGGGAAGTCAAGAAGATGACACTTATAGATACTTTGTTGGTCCCTAGGGGAAGTCAAGAAGATGACACTTATAGATACTTTGTTGGTCCCTAGGGGAAGTCAAGAAGATGGCACTTATAGATACTTTGTTGATTCCAGGGGAAGTCAAGAAGATGACACTTATAGATACTTTGTTGGTCCCTAGGGGAAGTCAAGAAGATGACACTTATAGATACTTTGTTGGTCCCTAGGGGAAGTCAAGAAGATGACACTTATAGATACTTTGTTGATTCCAGGGGAAGTCAAGAAGATGACACTTATAGAAACTTTGTTGGTCCCTAGGGGAAGTCAAGAAGATGACACTTATAGATACTTTGTTGATTCCAGGGGAAGTCAAGAAGATGACACTTATAGATACTTTGTTGGTCCCTAGGGGAAGTCAAGAAGATGACACTTATAGATACTTTGTTGATTCCAGGGGAAGTCAAGAAGATGACACTTATAGATACTTTGTTGATTCCAGGGGAAGTCAAGAAGATGACACTTATAGATTCTTTGTTGGTCCCTAGGGGAAGTCAAGAAGATGACACTTATAGATACTTTGTTGGTCCCTAGGGGAAGTCAAGAAGATGACACTTATAGATACTTTGTTGGTCCCTAGGGGAAGTCAAGAAGATTACACTTATAGATACTTTGTTGGTCCCTAGGGGAAGTCAAGAAGATGACACTTATAGATACTTTGTTGGTCCCTAGGGGAAGTCAAGAAGATGACACTTATAGATACTTTGTTGGTCCCTAGGGGAAGTCAAGAAGATGACACTTATAGATACTTTGTTGGTCCCTAGGGGAAGTCAAGAAGATGACACTTATAGATACTTTGTTGGTCCCTAGGGGAAGTCAAGAAGATGACACTTATAGATACTTTGTTGGTCCCTAGGGGAAGTCAAGAAGATGACACTTATAGATACTTTGTTGATTCCAGGGGAAGTCAAGAAGATGACACTTATAGATACTTTGTTGGTCCCTAGGGGAAGTCAAGAAGATGACACTTATAGATACTTTGTTGGTCCCTAGGGGAAGTCAAGAAGATGACACTTATAGATACTTTGTTGGTCCCTAGGGGAAGTCAAGAAGATGACACTTATAGATACTTTGTTGATTCCAGGGGAAGTCAAGAAGATGACACTTATAGATACTTTGTTGATTCCAGGGGAAGTCAAGAAGATGACACTTATAGATTCTTTGTTGGTCCCTAGGGGAAGTCAAGAAGATGACACTTATAGATACTTTGTTGGTCCCTAGGGGAAGTCAAGAAGATGACACTTATAGATACTTTGTTGGTCCCTAGGGGAAGTCAAGAAGATTACACTTATAGATACTTTGTTGGTCCCTAGGGGAAGTCAAGAAGATGACACTTATAGATACTTTGTTGGTCCCTAGGGGAAGTCAAGAAGATGACACTTATAGATACTTTGTTGGTCCCTAGGGGAAGTCAAGAAGATGACACTTATAGATACTTTGTTGGTCCCTAGGGGAAGTCAAGAAGATGACACTTATAGATACTTTGTTGGTCCCTAGGGGAAGTCAAGAAGATGACACTTATAGATACTTTGTTGGTCCCTAGGGGAAGTCAAGAAGATGACACTTATAGATACTTTGTTGATTCCAGGGGAAGTCAAGAAGATGACACTTATAGATACTTTGTTGGTCCCTAGGGGAAGTCAAGAAGATGACACTTATAGATACTTTGTTGGTCCCTAGGGGAAGTCAAGAAGATGACACTTATAGATACTTTGTTGGTCCCTAGGGGAAGTCAAGAAGATGACACTTATAGATACTTTGTTGATTCCAAGGGAAGTCAAGAAGATGACACTTATAGATACTTTGTTGGTCCCTAGGAGAAGTCAAGAAGATGACACTTATAGATATTTTGTTGGTCCCTAGGGGAAGTCAAGAAGATGACACTTATAGATACTTTGTTGATTCCAGGGGAAGTCAAGAAGATGACACTTACAGATACTTTGTTGGTCCCTAGGGGAAGTCAAGAAGATGACACTTATAGATACTTTGTTGATTCCAGGGGAAGTCAAGAAGATGACACTTATAGATACTTTGTTGGTCCCTAGGGGAAGTCAAGAAGATGACACTTATAGATACTTTGTTGATTCCAGGGGAAGTCAAGAAGATGACACTTATAGATACCGGTACTTTGTTGATTCCAGGGGAAGTCAAGAAGATGACACTTATAGATACTTTGTTGTTCCCTAGGAGAAGTCAAGAAGATGACACTTATAGATACTCTGTTGGTCCCTAGGGGAAGTCAAGAAGATGACACTTATAGATACTTTGTTGGTCCCTAGGAGAAGTCAAGAAGATGACACTTATAGATACTTTGTTGGTCCCTAGGGGAAGTCAAGAAGATGACACTTATAGATACTTTGTTGGTCCCTAGGGGAAGTCAAGAAGATGACACTTATAGATACTTTGTTGGTCCCTAGGGGAAGTCAAGAAGATGGCACTTATAGATACTTTGTTGATTCCAGGGGAAGTCAAGAAGATGACACTTATAGATACTTTGTTGGTCCCTAGGGGAAGTCAAGAAGATGACACTTATAGATACTTTGTTGGTCCCTAGGGGAAGTCAAGAAGATGACACTTATAGATACTTTGTTGATTCCAGGGGAAGTCAAGAAGATGACACTTATAGAAACTTTGTTGGTCCCTAGGGGAAGTCAAGAAGATGACACTTATAGATACTTTGTTGATTCCAGGGGAAGTCAAGAAGATGACACTTATAGATACTTTGTTGGTCCCTAGGGGAAGTCAAGAAGATGACACTTATAGATACTTTGTTGATTCCAGGGGAAGTCAAGAAGATGACACTTATAGATACTTTGTTGATTCCAGGGGAAGTCAAGAAGATGACACTTATAGATTCTTTGTTGGTCCCTAGGGGAAGTCAAGAAGATGACACTTATAGATACTTTGTTGGTCCCTAGGGGAAGTCAAGAAGATGACACTTATAGATACTTTGTTGGTCCCTAGGGGAAGTCAAGAAGATGACACTTATAGATACTTTGTTGGTCTCTAGGGGAAGTCAAGAAGATGACACTTATAGATACTTTGTTGGTCCCCAGGGGAAGTCAAGAAGATGACACTTATAGATACTTTGTTGGTCCCTAGGGGAAGTCAAGAAGATTACACTTATAGATACTTTGTTGGTCCCTAGGGGAAGTCAAGAAGATGACACTTATAGATACTTTGTTGGTCCCTAGGGGAAGTCAAGAAGATGACACTTATAGATACTTTGTTGGTCCCTAGGGGAAGTCAAGAAGATGACACTTATAGATACTTTGTTGGTCCCCAGGGGAAGTCAAGAAGATGACACTTATAGATACTTTGTTGGTCCCTAGGGGAAGTCAAGAAGATTACACTTATAGATACTTTGTTGGTCCCTAGGGGAAGTCAAGAAGATGACACTTATAGATACTTTGTTGGTCCCTAGGGGAAGTCAAGAAGATGACACTTATAGATACTTTGTTGGTCTCTAGGGGAAGTCAAGAAGATGACACTTATAGATACTTTGTTGGTCCCTAGGGGAAGTCAAGAAGATGACACTTATAGATGCTTTGTTGGTCTCTAGGGGAAGTCAAGAAGATGACACTTATAGATACTTTGTTGGTCTCTAGGGGAAGTCAAGAAGATGACACTTATAGATACTTTGTTGGTCCCTAGGGGGAAGTCAAGAAGATGACACTTAAAGATACTTTGTTGGTCCCTAGGGGAAGTCAAGAAGATGACACTTATAGATACTTTGTTGGTCCCTAGGGGAAGTCAAGAAGATGACACTTATAGATACTTTGTTGGTCCCTAGGGGAAGTCAAGAAGATGACACTTATAGATACTTTGTTGGTCCCTAGGGGAAGTCAAGAAGATGACACTTAGACAAACGTTGTACAAAAAAAGTGAAATAAAAGAGCAGACAAATGAAATGTGACAAGAGAAAGTTGCAATGTTGATTCCGATAACACAAATCTGCCATGCAGGCTGTTATTTTCTTTAAATCTGTCATTGCTCAAAAGATAATATTGAATCAAAATCAGTGGTGTTACAAATTATTGACCTAGTTCATGTTACAATTACTTCACATCAAATATTACACTTAGAAATATTTTTTGGGGGAAATATTGCATATTTTGCCCAAACAAAAAAATAATTTATTTTACAAAAAGGGGCATACAAATGAACAAAATTAAAACTTAGACTTGACAGGTAGATCTGAAGTTGATCTAGAGATTTTCAGTTTGAAAGATTAAAAAACAAACAAACAAAGAAAAACACTTTCATTTGGATCCCAAATAATTTTAGTGGATTTAAAAAAAAAAATTATTATTATTTATTTTGTTTTTTTACATGTCCTGTTGTCTTATTGATCTATTTAATGCTCCAATTACTTCACATCAAATATTTCACTCAGAAATATTTTTGGAGGAAATATTGCATATTTTGCCAAAACAACAAATAGTTTATTTGACAAAAAAGGTATTAAAATTTTTTTTATAATTGAAGTTGATCTAGAGATTTTAAGGTTGGAAAAAAAAAAGAAAATTAAGACTTATTTTTAACACTTTTATTTGGATCCCGAATACTTTTTGTGGATTTTTTTATTTACATGTCTTGTCAGCCACTCAGGCAAATCCTATTGTTTATTAAATGTATTTATGTAGATGATCTACATCTGCTGTACATACAGTATTTACTTTACCAAAGAGAAGTGTTGGATACTTCTTATTTAGTATTTACTTTACCAAAGAGAAGTGTTGGATACTTCTTATTTGTATTTGACGTATTACATGATTTATTTCATGTTTGGACCACAGCAGGAGGAGGTAGGAAAAAGACAACAAAGAAGATAGAGACACGACGACAACAAAAAGAAAAACATCAGCAGGATTTTTTTTTAACTGTCATTGCTCAAAATATAATAATGAATCAAAATCTGTGGTGTTACAGATTAATGACCTACTTATTGCTCCAATTACTTCACATCAAATATTCGAGATTTAGTGTGTTTCCCATAAAAAAAAAGTGTTGTTTTTTTTGTATTTGTTTTTGTCAAAATAGAACAACAAAAAATCAAACTGACAAATTGACAGACAGACTTGAAGTTGTTCTAGAGCAGGGGTGTCAAACTCAAATACAGAGTGGGCCAAAATTTAAAACTGAACAAAGCCGCGGGCCAAGGTTGAACAAATGAACCTTTTAATAGAGACCCAAACAAGTTTTGCATTAAATATTGAACAAGCAAAGCTTATATAAATTCATAGTGACATGCAAAATCGAGTTTCAAATAATAATAATAATAATTAAAAAATATCAATGGCATATCAAATACAATTTAAATAAAAATTGAATGCCTGTTTTCTATTTGCAGCCTTCTGAGGTAAATATCAACTTTAACTTTTTCCACAGGCTAATACATTTGAAAATAAAATAATGAATAAACCAACCATTCAGGACTTTAAACTGCTCAGTTTGCAACACACTGATCTAATCTGATGTGCCCAAGCCAGATACCTGCCATCTTTTCTTGGATGCTAGTTCATTAATGTCGGGGCTCAGGCTTTGAGCTGAGGCAACCTTCATTATCGAACAAAGGTGTTCATCAGTCATTATATCTAGTCCACCCGGACCACAGTCTTGGGGGCGTGCCTTAAACGTACTCTACGAACTATCGTCATGTCCGCTTTTCATCTATTCTAACGTCGTTCAGACCCAGTCACAAGATATGTGCGGCTTCTGTACGCACACACGAGTGAATGCAACGCATACTTAATCAACAGCGATACTGTCATGTCTGTGTGATCATGTTTTTGTTTTGGTCATGTTTGGTTTTGTTTTTGGACTTTTTGTGCACTTTTGTTTTGTCACCATAGCAACCATTAGTTTTCACCTGTCCCGTCACGCACCTGTTTTCGTTAATCATGTCTAATAGTATTTAAGTTCATTGTTTTCAGTTTGTCGTTCTGACGACATCCCACAATTATGCTCTACACACTCTTCATCCTCTTAGATCCTGCTTCATGTCCCATGCCAAAGTAAGTTTTTGTTCCATGTTTATAGTCTTTTTGGTTTCATAGCTTGTTCTCCGCCATTGTGCGCGCCTTTTGTTTACTTCCTTTTTTTTGTCGTTATAGTGTTAAAATAAAAATGTACTTACATTCCTGTCTCGCCCGAGCCAACTTTCCGTTGCATCCCGGAAAAGCAAACACCCAGGACCAAGTCATGACAGATACAGGTTACACTGAGGGTGCCAGTATAAACAACTTTAACACTGTTAGAAATATGCGCCACACTGTGAATCCACACCAAACAAGAATGACAAACACATTTCGGGAGAACATCCGCACCGTAACACAACATAAACACAACAGAACAAATACCCAGAATCCTTTGCAGCACTAACTCTTCCGGGGCGCTACAAAATACACCCCCGCTACCACCAAACCTCCCCCCCACACACACACACCTTGTAGCGTCCCGGAAGAGTTAGTGCTGCAAAGGGTTTTGGGTATTTGTTCTGTTGTGTTTATGTTGTATTACGGTGCGGATGTTCTCCCAAAATGTGTTTGTCATTCTTGTTTGGTGTGGATTCACGGTGTGGCATATATTTCTAACAGTGTTAAAGTTATTTATTCGGCTGCCCTCAGTGTAACCTGTATGGCTGTTAATGAAGTATGTGTTGCATTCAATTGTGTGTGCGTGCAGAAGCCGCACATGTTATGTGAAAGGGCCAGCACTCGTTGGACTGGCAGAAAAGCAGTCGTGACGATTTTCGGGAGGGGCGCTGAAGTTTGGAAGACTCCCGGGAGGGTTGGCAAGTATTAGAATTAGCGGTGAATGCGGTGTTACCGCGGCACCGCCGCAATATATAATCGGCGGGCCAGCTTTAGTGTTAATTTGATATTGCCTCAAGGGCCAAGTGAAATTACACGGCGGGCCAGAGTTTGACACCCATGTTCTAGAGGTTTAAGCCATGAAAAAAAATAAGTAAAATATGACCTATTTTAAACACTTTTATGACTCCAAAACCATCCACATGCTTTGATCTTTCAGTGTGGAACAACACCCTGCTAGAAATGTTCTAGAACATGAGAACTTCTAAGAATGTTGGTCTCCCGCTGATGCAGGTGTGTGGTGAAGATCACCGGGGAGATGGTGCTCTCCTTCCCTGCAGGCATCACCAGGCACTTTGCCAACCACCCCACTCAGCCCGTCCTCATCTTCAGCATCAGCAACTACACCCGACTCCAGCAGGTCCTCCCCAATCCACAGCTGCTGTGCTGGTAGGTGGGGAACACAAACATCTGAAATTAATCCCAGTCCATCCATCAAGAGAGAGTGTGAAATCTTCTCCCCCTTGTAGTGATTGGCCCACAGAGGGTGGAGACACCAAGGAGTTCTGGGTCAACATGCCCAACCTGATGGGCCATCTGAAGAAAGTGGCCGAGCAGAAGCCGCAGGCGACATATTACAATGTAGATATGATCAAATATCAGGTATCTATCATCCATCATGTCCTTCACGCCATTTTCACATCATTCAATAACAACTGTTTCCACAAAATGTGTTCTAAAGAGCAACTTATTCAATATTGTTGAGGAAAAGTTAAGAGTGGTGTGCCAGCTCGCAGAGCACATCTTTATATAAGCCACACCCACTCAATTTTTGGGAAAAAAATATTGTTTTCATATACTAGCCACAGATATATATGTTGTGAAATTTGTTATTTACACAGAAATACTCTGTAAATTGTTTATTTACATACCATAATTGTTTCCAAAAGAAGCAATGTAGTATCTGTTAGTCTACAAAATAACTTGTTTCCCCCTCCCCATTTGGTGGAAGATTACCGTATTTTTCAGACTACAGAGCGCACCGTTATATAAGCCACATCCACTCAATTTTTTTGAAAATAAAATATTGTTTCCATATACTAGCCGCAGATATATACGTTGTGAAATTAGTTATTTACACAGAAATACTCTGTAAATGTTTATTTACATACCTTAATTGTTTCCAAATAAAGCAATGTAGTATCTGTTAGTCTACAAAATAACATGCCCCCCCCCCATTTGGTGGAAGATTACCGTATTTTCCAGACTACAGAGCGCACCGTTGTACAAGCCAGACCCACTAAACTTTTTTGAAAATAAAATATTGTTTCCATATACTAGCCGCAGATATAAATGTTCTGAAATGAGTTATTTACACAGAAGTACTCTGTAAATGTTTATTTACATACCTTAATTGTTTCCAAATGAAGCAATGTAGTATCTGTTAGTCTACAATATAACATGTTCCCCCCCCATTTGGTGGAAGATTACCGTATTTTCCAGACTACAGAGCGCACCGTTATACAAGCCAGACCCACTAAACTTTTTTGAAAATAAAATATTGTTTCCATATACTAGCCGCAGATATAAATGTTCTGAAATGAGTTATTTACACAGAAGTACTCTGTAAATGTTTATTTACATACCTTAATTGTTTCCAAATGAAGCAATGTAGTATCTGTTAGTCTACAAAATAACATGTTTCCCCCCCCATTTGGTGGAAGATTACCGTATTTTCCAGACTACAGAGCGCACCGTTATATAAGCCACACCCACTACATTTTTTTGAAAATCAAATATTGTTTCCATATATTAGCCGCAGATGTATATCTTGTGAAATGAGTTATTTACACAGAAAAATTCTGTAAAGGTAAATGCCAACAGTACTATGTTAACATGCTAACAATAACATGCCTACAGTCAGTGAAATACCAAAATGTATGCCACTGAGCTGCATACCTGCTCAATTACCTAAAGAAAATCTAACAAGCTAATTTTAGCACGTTAAAATATTTTACTGTGATGTGTGTACCTGCTAGCCTGCTGACGTTAACATGCATCAAGTTGTATACCTACAAAAATTTGCTAAAAAAACATGTTTAACATTAGTATGCTAGCAGGTATCATTTGTCAGGTAACAAAATATTTGACACTGAGATGTGTACCTACAAAATTTGCACAAAAAAAAAGCTAGAACGCTAATACTAGAATGCTAATAATTGTGCCGCGGGCCATTAAGAAATTAGTTGCGGGCTGCAAATGGTCCCCGGGCCGCACTTTGGACACCCCTGCTGTAGACGTTCAACTCTCAGCATCGGCAGTGAGCGAACTCGTCTAAAAGATGGCGCTATAGCACAACAATCACACCATTCCAGTGTCTCTGTTGGTGTTTTGTGAAAACTTTTTGTTGAATGCAAAACATTATGGCCGTTAGCGAAGAAAAATCCATCAATTAGCCGCACCGTTTTTATAAACCGCAGGGTTCAATGCGTAGGAAAAAAAGTTGCAGCTTACAGTCTGGTAAATATCGATGCTAGTACTTTTTTTTCCCTTTGAAATAAATTGTTAATGATTTATTTTTCATGATGAAAAATATCAAAATGCCCCCGCACTTTGTACAATAAAGATTCTTGTAGAACAAATATGCTAAACTATCTGTGTCACGGCGATGGAGTGACCCCAGGGTGCAGAGATGGACGGTGACATGCAAGTCAAAGAGCAAAGGGCAGAAAGAAAACGCTAACGCTCGACTCGCGTGACTCCAGCGCTGGCAAGGAGCATCAGGTGAACCGGAATGGACTTGATTACAAATAGACAGGAGGAAACTAAACAGAAAGTGACGGTGCAACAAAACAAAGTACCAAAATAAGAGCACCAGGACAGGAAACGATGCAAAACACGGCACAATAACTGAAGACAACGTTATATTTATATTTTAGGTGACACAATTAGTGTAATAACTACATATGGTTTTATATGACTCCATCTCATCCTTGGTCCGCTGCGTCTCAGGTGTCGGCGGACGGCATCCAATCCACTCCTCTCAATCTGGCCGTCAGTTGGCGCGGTGACGCCGACTGCACAGACCTGCGAATAGACTACAAATACAATGGCCATGCCATGGCGCACCCCGTGCCGCTGCACAACGTCCACTTCCTGGTTCCGGTGGACGGGGGCGTGGCTACACTCCAGGCCATGGTCCCACCTGCCACCTGGTGAGAACCCTCACATTCTCTAATGTTTGTCATGAGGAACAAAGAGGAAAAATATGCCTGAAATAATCAACAAAAAAATGCTTGTTTTGGTGTCCAATTAAGAGGAATGGTCAAAATGATATTTAATAATATTATATTTATTTTACTGCATTATGTTATTCTATCTGAGAGAGTTGTGTGAGCTGAGAGGTTGAGAGAATTTCGAGCATTGTATAACTATGAATACTGGAATTCATTTGAGTGGGGATTTCCTCAAAATTTGGGGATTTCGGGAAAAACTGGATTTTTTTCAAATGTAGGTAATACCACAATTGTCCCAGATGATATGAATGAGTTGGTGTTGGAGTTTTTCAAAATGGTTGAAAAATGTTGACGTAGTAACAGTTTGAATTGTATTTTGTATTTCGGAATTCCTGGAATTTCGGGAAAATCGGGAATTTGTGCGAAAAGAAAAATGGTAGTTTTGTTGTCCCAACTAAAGGTTTTGACGGTGGAATGGTCAAAAACGGTTGGAAAATGTGGACTGTGAAAGCTTTCCAGGAAGAGGTGAACAAAAGGCTTTGGAAAATTGGGAATTCCTGGAATTTTTCTGGACTTGTAAAATGGTATTTTGATTGTCCAAGGTGAGTGGATGTTGCAACTGTTCTAATCAGGTGAGAAATGTGCTTTGTATATTGCCCATTCATTTGTAATTGGGAGGAAATTACCGGAAATTCTGGGAAAACTGGTAATTTTGGGAAAGGGACAACATGTTGTTTTTTTTCAATATATGGGAAGAGTAGTGTGGGTTGATGGTTGGAGGGTCAAATATGGCGCACAATTTAGAGAATTTAGGGCATTGTATAACTATGAATACTGGAATTCATTTGAGTGGGGATTTCCTCAAAATTTGGGGATTTCGGGAAAAAATTGAATTTTTTCAAATATAGGTAATACCACAATTGTCCCAGATGATATGAATGAGTTGGTGTTGGAGTTTTTCAAAATGGTTGAAAAATGTTGACGTAGTAACAGTATGAATTGTATTTCGGAATTCCTGGAATTTCGGGAAAACCGGGAATTTGTGTGAAAAGAAAAATGGTAGTTTTGTTGTCCCAACTAAAGGTTTTGACGGTGGAATGGTCAAAAACGGTTGGAAAATGTGGACTGTGAAAACATTCCAGGAAGAGGTGAAAATAAGGCTTTGGAAAATTGGGAATTCCTGGAATTTTTCTGGACTTGAAAAATGGTATTTTGATTGTCCAAGGTGAGTGGATGTTGCAACTGTTCTAATCGGGTGAGAAATGTGCTTTGTATATTGCCCATTCATTTGTAATTGGGAGGAAATTACCGGAAATTCTGGGAAAACTGGTAATTTTGGGAAAGGGACAACATGTTTTTTTTTTTCAATATATGGGAAGAGTAGTGTGGGTTGATGGTTGGAGGGTCAAATATGGCGCACAATTTAGAGAATTTAGGGCATTGTATAACTATGAATACTGGAATTCATTTGAGTGGGGATTTCCTCAAAATTTGGGGATTTCGGGAAAAAATTGAATTTTTTCAAATATAGGTAATACCACAATTGTCCCAGATGATATGAATGAGTTGGTGTTGGAGTTTTTCAAAATGGTTGAAAAATGTTGACGTAGTAACAGTATGAATTGTATTTCGGAATTCCTGGAATTTCGGGAAAACCGGGAATTTGTGTGAAAAGAAAAATGGTAGTTTTGTTGTCCCAACTAAAGGTTTTGACGGTGGAATGGTCAAAAACGGTTGGAAAATGTGGACTGTGAAAACATTCCAGGAAGAGGTGAAAATAAGGCTTTGGAAAATTGGGAATTCCTGGAATTTTTCTGGACTTGAAAAATGGTATTTTGATTGTCCAAGGTGAGTGGATGTTGCAACTGTTCTAATCGGGTGAGAAATGTGCTTTGTATATTGCCCATTCATTTGTAATTGGGAGGAAATTACCGGAAATTCTGGGAAAACTGGTAATTTTGGGAAAGGGACAACATGTTTTTTTTTTTCAATATATGGGAAGAGTAGTGTGGGTTGATGGTTGGAGGGTCAAATATGGCGCACAATTTAGAGAATTTAGGGCATTGTATAACTATGAATACTGGAATTCATTTGAGTGGGGATTTCCTCAAAATTTGGGGATTTCGGGAAAAAATTGAATTTTTTCAAATATAGGTAATACCACAATTGTCCCAGATGATATGAATGAGTTGGTGTTGGAGTTTTTCAAAATGGTTGAAAAATGTTGACGTAGTAACAGTATGAATTGTATTTCGGAATTCCTGGAATTTCGGGAAAACCGGGAATTTGTGTGAAAAGAAAAATGGTAGTTTTGTTGTCCCAACTAAAGGTTTTGACGGTGGAATGGTCAAAAACGGTTGGAAAATGTGGACTGTGAAAACATTCCAGGAAGAGGTGAAAATAAGGCTTTGGAAAATTGGGAATTCCTGGAATTTTTCTGGACTTGAAAAATGGTATTTTGATTGTCCAAGGTGAGTGGATGTTGCAACTGTTCTAATCGGGTGAGAAATGTGCTTTGTATATTGCCCATTCATTTGTAATTGGGAGGAAATTACCGGAAATTCTGGGAAAACTGGTAATTTTGGGAAAGGGACAACATGTTTTTTTTTTTCAATATATGGGAAGAGTAGTGTGGGTTGATGGTTGGAGGGTCAAATATGGCGCACAATTTAGAGAATTTAGGGCATTGTATAACTATGAATACTGGAATTCATTTGAGTGGGGATTTCCTCAAAATTTGGGGATTTCGGGAAAAAATTGAATTTTTTCAAATATAGGTAATACCACAATTGTCCCAGATGATATGAATGAGTTGGTGTTGGAGTTTTTCAAAATGGTTGAAAAATGTTGACTTAGTAACATTTTGAATTTAAATGGGTATTTCGGAATTTCTGGAATTTCGGGAAAACCGGGAGTCTGTGCGAAAAGAAAAATGGTAGTTTTGTTGTCCCAACTAAAGGTTTTGACGGTGGAATGGTCAGAAACGGTTGGAAAATGTGGACTGTGAAAACTTTCCAGGAAGAGGTGAAAAAAAGGCTTTTGGAAAATTGGGAATTCCTGGAATTTTTCTGGACTTGAAAAATGGTATTTTGATTGTCCAAGGTGAGTGGATGTTGCAACTGTTCTAATCAGGTGAGAAATGTGCTTTGTATATTGCCCATTCATTTGTAATTGGGAGGAAATTCTGGGAAAACTGGTAATTTTGGGAAAGGGACAACATGTTTTTTTTTTCGATATATGGGAAGAGTAGTGTGGGTTGATGGTTGGAGGGTCAAATATGGCGCACAATTTAGAGAATTTAGGGCATTGTATAACTATGAATACTGGAATTCATTTGAGTGGGGATTTCCTCAAAATTTGGGGATTTCGGGAAAAAATGGAATTTTTTCAAATATTGGTAATACCACAATTGTCCCAGATGATATGAATGAGTTGGTGTTGGAGTTTTTCAAAATGGTTGAAAAACGTTGACGTAGTAACAGTTTGAATTTAAATGGGTATTTCAGAATTCCTGGAATTTCGGGAAAAACGGGAATTTGTGCGAAAAGAAAAATGGTAGTTTTGTTGTCCCAACTAAAGGTTTTGACGGTGGAATGGTCAAAAACGGTTGGGAAATGTGGACTGTGAAAACTTTCCAGGAAGAGGTGAAAATAAGGCTTTGGAAAATTGGGAATTCCTGGAATTTTTCTGGACTTGTAAAATGGTATTTTGATTGTCCAAGGTGAGTGGATGTTGCAACTGTTCTAATCGGGTGAGAAATGTGCTTTGTATATTGCCCATTCATTTGTAATTGGGAGGAAATTACCGGAAATTCTGGGAAAACTGGTAATTTTGGGAAAGGGACAACATGGTTTTTTTTTTCGATATATGGGAAGAGTAGTGTGGGTTGATGGTTGGAGGGTCAAATATGGCGCACAATTTAGAGAATTTAGGGCATTGTATAACTATGAATACTGGAATTCATTTGAGTGGGGATTTAGGGAAAAACTGGAATTTTTTCAAATGTAGGTAATACCACAATTGTCCCAGATGATATGAATTACCGGTAGTTGGTGTTGGAGTTTTTCAAAATGGTTGAAAAATTTTGACGTAGTAACAGTTTGAATTGTATTTCGTATTTTGGAATTCCTGGAATTTCGGGAAAACCGGGAATTTGTGCGAAAAGAAAAATGGTAGTTTTGTTGTCCCAACTAAAGGTTTTGACAGTGGAATGGTCAAAAACGGTTGGAAAATGTGGACTGTGAAAGCTTTCCAGGAAGAGGTAAAAAAAAAGGCTTTGGAAAATTGGGAATTCCTGGAATTTTTCTGGACTTGAAAAATTGTATTTTGATTGTCCAAGGTGAGTGGATGTTGCAACTGTTCTAATCAGGTGAGAAATGTGCTTTGTATATTGCCCATTCATTTGTAATTGGGAGGAAATTCTGGGAAAACTGGTAATTTTGGGAAAGGGACAACATGTTTTTTTTTTCGATAAATGGGAAGAGTAGTGTGGGTTGATGGTTGGAGGGTCAAATATGGCGCACAATTTAGAGAATTTAGGGCATTGTATAACTATGAATACTGGAATTCATTTGAGTGGGGATTTCCTCAAAATTTGGGGATTTCGGGAAAAACTGGAATTTTTTCAAATATAGGTAATACCACAATTGTCCCAGATGATATGAATGAGTTGGTGTTGGAGTTTTTCAAAATGGTTGAAAAATGTTGACGTAGTAACAGTTTGAATTTAAATGGGTATTTCAGAATTCCTGGAATTTCGGGAAAAACGTGAATTTGTGCGAAAAGAAAAATGGTAGTTTTGTTGTCCCAACTAAAGGTTTTGACGGTGGAATGGTCAAAAACGGTTGGAAAATGTGGACTGTGAAAACTTTCCAGGAAGAGGTGAAAATAAGGCTTTGGAAAATTGGGAATTCCTGGAATTTTTCTGGACTTGAAAAATGGTATTTTGATGTTGCAACTGTTCTAATCAGGTGAGAAATGTGCTTTGTATATTGCCCATTCATTTGTAATTGGGAGGAAATTAGCGGAAATTCTGGGGAAACTGGTAATTTTGGGAAAGGGACAACATGTTGTTTTTTTTCAATATATGGGAAGAGTAGTGTGGGTTGATGGTTGGAGGGTAAAATATGGCACAGAATTTAGAGAATTTAGAGCATTGTATAACTATGAATACTGGAATTCATTTGAGTGGGGATTTCCTGGAAATTTGGGGATTTCGGGAAAAAATTAATATTTTTTCAAATACAGGTAATACCACAATTGTCCCAGATGATATGAATGGTTTGGTGTTGGAGTTTTTCAAAATGGTTGAAAAATGTTGACGTTGTAACATTTTGGGTATTTCTGAATTCCTGGAAAAATCGGGAATTTGTACGAAAAGATAAATGCTAGTTGTCCCAACTAAGGAATGTTTTGAAGGTGGAATGGTCAGAAATGGTTGGAAAATGTGGACTGTGAAAACTTTCCAGCAAGAGGTGAAAATAAGGCTTTGGAAAATTGGGAATTCCTGGAATTTTTCTGGACTTGAAAAAGGAAAAAGACGGTCAAAATAAATCAACTCATTTGTAAGAAGTAAAGGGACATTTGACACATTTATAATGATTTTGAAGTCAATGACAAGTTACATCTTGTTTAAAACTCTCATTTTGGCTACTTGATGATACAATTGGTTACAAATCTCAACAAAAACATAACTTTAAAAAACAAATTATTGATTAAAGTAAGACATAAAAATGTCAATATTGGGGGCTTTGATGGTGGAGTGCGCCCCCTACTGTGTGGAACATGTGTTACAGCCATATCTAAATATGTCCAACTCATCTTTAAAAACATCAAGTTTTTTCATACGAAAAGTTGTGTGCAAAAACCTCAAAGATTTCAAAAAGCTATTTTTCAAACAATAATCAATAATTTGTTGCGTGCAATGTGAGGCGGTGACGTTATGAGCTGAATAATTCCATCATGATAAGTTCGATGATATTAAATAGCAATCTAGGGCTGGTTAAGGGCCACAAAAAGCCTACAGGTGTAATGAGAAACAGTGATGTATGCAGCATTTAATTGCACCTGCGGTAGGGAAGGGATGGGTGGATCTCACATGACCATTTTGCAATGCGGTCTGCTGGAAATGATGGAAAGCGCCACTCAACCCCGGCCGAGTCATACCGAAGACTATAAAAATGGGAGCCCTGCTTGGCACTCAGCATCAAGGGTTGGAATTGGGGGTTAAATCACCCAAATATTATTCCCGAGCGCGACCACCGCTGCTGCTCACTGCTCCCCTCACCTCCCAGGGGGTGAACAAGGGGATGGGTCAAATGCAGAGAATAATTTCACCACACCTAGTGTGTGCGTGTGGTACTTTAACTTTAACTTAACACTGACGTGTGCCACAAAACACATTTTCAATATTCAAGACTCTAAAGCAGTCTAGTTGTCAGGTTCCATGTGTCAGGTAAACCAGCACAAATGTGAATGCTGTGTTTTGTCCACAGGGATGCAGAGCAGCAGACCATAGAGTGGAAGATCCCCAGCCTTTCCAATAGGTCGGAAAATGGAGGCAAGTTTCACTTTCACTTTCAGTTTGTCGGGAGCGTGCATGGGGGTTTGACGTGCGTGTGGTACAGGAGTGGGGGCTCTCCTGGGCCGCTTCCAGATGACGGAGGGTGTGAGTGCAGGCTCCCAGCTGGGGGTGGACTTCAGCAGCGAGGGCAGCACCTTGTCGGGCTGCCAGGTGCAGCTGCTGGGGAGTGGCTACCGGCTGTCCCTGATCAAGAAGAGGTTCTCTGCAGGTCAGTCAAACATCCTTTATTCACCTCACTGGGAGTCTTCTTACCTGGCCACTATCTTCTTACCTGGCCACAATCTTCTTACCTGGCCACATTGCTCTTTGGTCCGCAGGGAAATATTTGGCAGACAATTAGACTGTGACTGCTGCTGCGTTTATGCAATTTGATAACAACATTTCTACACCTTCAATGAGGGAAATGGCAACTTTCAACTTCCTGGTGATTCATCCTTCCAGACTGTTGTCCTGTAAAGTGTCAGATGTATAGGCTGACTTACCCATGGTTCCTCTTTCTTCACAAGGTTTCTTTCTTTCTTTCTTTCTTTACTTTACTTTTTCTTTAGCCGTGGAAATGCCACATTGTGAAGACTTAAAATGTTTTTGCAGCACAAAATTGATTTGTATTATATATATATATATATATATATATATATATATATATATATATATATATATATATATATATATATATATATATATATATATATATATATATATGATATTACACGTGTGTGCGATGATCATGATTCAGAGTACAAAGGTTCAAAAGGTTTTTGTTAATAATCTGTTCTAAAACTGTGGACAAAGGCTAAAATTGTTTGGAAACAAACGGGGAAAAAAATCTCTCTCCCTTTGTGTGTGTGTGTGTGTGTGTGTGTGTGTGTGTGTGTATTATATAGATACTGTATATATATGTATGTATGTAAATATATATGTATGTATATCTATGTATATGTATGTATGTATGTGTAAATATATATGTATGTATATCTATGTACATATATGTATGTGTATGTATGTATATATATGTATATGTGAATATATATATATATATATATATATATATATGTGTGTGAATATATATATATATATATTCACTTATATATATATATATATATATATATGTGTATGTGTAAATATATATGTATGTATATCTATGTACATATATGTATGTGTATGTATGTATGTATGTATGTACAGTGGGGCAAAAAAGTATTTAGTCAGCCACCGATTGTGCAAGTTCTCCCACTTAAAATGATGACAGAGGTCTGTAATTTTCATCGAAGGTACACTTCAACTGTGAGAGACAGAAAATTCACATTGTAGGAATTTTAAATAATTTATTTGTAAATTATGGTGGAAAATAAGTATTTGGTCACTTCAAACAAGGAAGATCTCTGGCTCTCACAGACCTGTAACTTCTTCTTTAAGAAGCTCTTCTGTCCTCCACTCGTTACCTGTATTAATGGCACCTGTTTGAACTCGTTATCTGTATAAAAGACACTTGTCCACAGCCTCAAACAGTCAGAATCCAAACTCCACTATGGCCAAGACCAAAGAGCTGTCGAAGGACACCAGGAAAAGAATTGTAGACCTGCACCAGACTGTGAAGAGTGAATCTACAATAGGCAAGCAGCTTGGTGTGAAAAAATCAACTGTGGGAGCAATTATCAGAAAATGGAAGACATACAAGACCACTGATAATCTCCCTCGATCTGGGGCTCCACGCAAGATCTCATCCCGTGGGGTCAAAATGATCATGAGAACGGTGAGCAAAAATCCCAGAACCACACGGGGGGACCTGGTGAATGACCTGCAGAGAGCTGGGACCAAAGTAACAAAGGTTACCATCAGTAACACACTACGCCGACAGGGAATCAAATCCTGCAGGGCCAGACGTGTCCCCCTGCTTAAGCCAGTGCATGTCCAGGCCCGTCTGAAGTTTGCCAGAGAGCACATGGATGATACAGCAGAGGATTGGGAGAATGTCATGTGGTCAGATGAAACCAAAATAGAACTTTTTGGTATAAACTCAACTCATCATGTTTGGAGGAAGAAGAATACTGAGTTGCATCCCAAGAACACCATACCTACTGTGAAGCATGGGGGTGGAAACATCATGCTTTGGGGCTGTTTTTCTGCTAAGGGGACAGGCCGACTGATCTGTGTTAAGGAAAGAATGAATGGGGCCATGTATCGTGAGATTTTGAGCCAAAACCTCCTTCCATCAGTGAGAGCTTTGAAGATGAAACGTGGCTGGGTCTTCCAGCATGACAATGATCCCAAACACACCGCCCGGGCAACGAAGGAGTGGCTCCGTAAGAAGCATTTGAAAGTCCTGGAGTGGCCTAGCCAGTCTCCAGACCTCAACCCCATAGAAAATCTGTGGAGGGAGTTGAAAGTCCGTGTTGCTCGGCGACAGCCCCAAAACATCACTGCTCTCGAGAAGATCTGCATGGAGGAATGGGCCAAAATACCAGCTACTGTGTGTGCAAACCTGGTAAAGACCTATAGTAATCCGTTGACCTCTGTTATTGCCAACAAAGGTTGTATTACAAAGTATTGAGTTGAATTTTTGTTATTGACCAAATACTTATTTTCCACCATAATTTACAAATACATTCTTTAAAAATCCTACAATGTGAATTCCTGGATTTTTTTTTCACATTCTGTCTCTCAAAGTTGAAGTGTACATATGATGATAATTACAGACCTCTGTCATCATTTTAAGTGGGAGAACTTGCACAATTGGTGGCTGACTAAATACTTTTTTGCCCCACTGTATATATATATATATATATATGTGTGTGAATAAATATATATATATATATATATATTCACTTATATATATATATATATATATATATATATATATATATATATATATATATATATATATATATATATATATATATATATATATATATATATATATATATACAGTGGTGGTCAAAAGTGTAGAGAACATCATGTCATGGCTGTCTTGACTTGATTTCTACAACTCTTATTTTTTTGTGATGTAGTGATTGGAGCACATACTTGTTGCTCACAAAAAACATTCATGAAGTTTGCTTCTTTTATGAATTTATTATGGCTCTACTGAAAATGTGAGGGTCAAAAGTATACATACAGCAACATACATGATCAATGTTGGTGATGCAATCAAATGTTCTTCATGGCTTCTTGACTTCATGTGAGTGATTATGATTGTTGACTTCTCTGAGCACATTTAAATATGTGATGCAGTCATTAGACTCGCTTACAAACGCCACAATGGGAAAGTCAAAGGAACTCAGCACAGATCTGAAAAAACAAATCATTGACTTGAACAAGTCAGGAAAGTCACTTGGAGCCATTTCAAAGCAGCTTAAGGTCCCAAGAGCAACTGTGCAGACAATTGTTGGTAAGCATACAGTGCATGGCGCAGTTTTGTCACTGCCACGATCAGGAAAAAAATGCAAGCTATCACCTGCTGCTGAGAGAAAATTGGAACACAGGTGTCAGTGTCCACAGTCAAGCCTGTTTTGCCTCGCCATGGACTGAGAGGCTACCATGCAAGAAGGAAATTGCAAATTGATCAGGACAAGCTAAAATCATCAGCCCGGAGGTTGGGTCTTGGGCGCAGTTGGGTGTCCCAACAGGACAATGACCCCAAACACACCTCAAAAGTGGTAAAGGAATGGCTAAATCAGGCTAGAATTAAGGTTTTAGAAACTTAAAGGTGTGGACAATGCTGAAGAAACAAGTCCATGTCAGAAAAGCAACACATTTAGCTGAACTGCAGCAATTTAGTGGTCAAGTGGTCAAGCAGAAGCTTGTGGATGGCTACCAAAAGCGCCTTATTGCAGGTAAACTTGCCAAGGGACATGTAAGCAAATATTAACATTGCTGTATGTATACTTTTGACCCTCACATTTTCAGTAGAGCCATAATAAATTCATAAAAGAAGCAAACTTCATGAATGTTTTTTGTGACCAACAAGTATGTGCTCCAATCACTACATCACAAAAAAATAGAAATGATTGTAAAGTCAAGACAGCCATGACATGATGTTCTTTACAAGTGTATGTACACTTTTGACCACCACTGTATATATATATATATATATATATATATATATATATATATATATATATATATATATATATATATATATATATATATATATATATATATATATATATATATGTATGTATGTGGATGCGTGTGAATAAGTATATATTTATATATGCATATATATTTATGTATATACATATATATGTATTTATATGTGTATACGCATATATAATTATGTATATATGTGTGTATGCATGTATAATTATGTATATATGTGTATATGCATATATACTTATGTATATATGTGTGTATGCATGTATAATTATGTATATATATGTGTATGCATATATACTTATGTATATATGTGTGTATGCATGTATAATTATGTATATATGTGTGTATGCATGTATAATTATGTATATATGTGTATATGCATATATACTTATGTATATATGTGTGTATGCATGTATAATTATGTATATATGTATATATGCATATATACTTATGTATATATGTGTGTATGCATGTATAATTATGTATATATGTGTATATGTATATATATTTATGTATATATGTATCTATATGTGTGTATATACTGTATATATACACATGTGTATTTACATACATACACATGTATACACACAAACACACCCATATATGTCTATATGTGTATATATGTATAATCATATATGTATTTGTGTGTGTGTGTGTATATATATATAGTTATCTACATATGTATATATGTATAGTTATGTATATATATATATAGTTTCATATGTATAGTTATGTGTATATATGTACATATGTGTGTGTATATAATTGTATGTATGTGTGTATGTGTATATATGTTTTTATATATGTGTGTACCGGTATGTATATATATGTGTGTGTGTGTATATATATATATATATATATATATATATATATATGTGTGTGTATATATATATATATATATATATATATATATATATATATACTGTATATATGTGTGTGTGTGTATATATATATATATATATATATATATATATATATATATATATATATTTATTTATTTATATATATATATATATATATATATATATATATTTATTTATATATATATATATATTATATTTATTTATTTATTTATATATATATAAATATATATATATAAAATCAATTGAATTGTGTCTGCCAATAAATATGTGTAAATGAGCCTTAAGGTGAAGGAGGTCAAGAGTGCTGAAAGAAGGAAGTGGTCTTAATAATGAAATCTATTTGGACTGATATCAAAAAGTGTTTGATTTCCTTTCATGTCCACACTGTTGATGCCATGCTTTTCTACTAGCAATATATGAAGAAGTAGCTGTACAAAGTGTAGATAAAGAGTTATGTTTTAAAACACTTCTATGATAGATGTTTGTGTTTGTTTGTTTGTTGTTGTTGTTGTTGTTGTCCAACATAAGACTTGTTGGAACATCTTTCATCCTTGTTACTGTTGGTGCTGCATGAACTCTGCATTGCTCTGTTTCCATGGCAGCAAGGTCCTCATGCTTGGTCCCACCTCTACAACTCTATTGTCCTTCACTCAGATATGTTCCCACTTCTACAACTCTATTGTCCTTCATTCAGATATGTTCCCACTTCTACCAAACTCTTGTTTCCTGTCACTCAGGCTCTCCAAACTAAAAGCATGCGGAGCCATTTTCATAGTTGTCACTTTCAAAACCGTTCAGGGTCCGTTCAGTTTCGGTGACTGTTCAAGGTCCCAAACAGGTCTCAGTCAATAAAGATTTAAAAATAAGTATTGTATTAATATATTTGTTTACTTTCAACACTTAAATATCAATTTCACAAATATCCATTGCCACAGTTTGTTTATTTTTTTAGTTTTATGCCCTTTTTTTCTTAAAGAAAACCCATTTTTTTATGGCAGAACTACAAAACATGGAATATTTCCTCTTAAACATTTTTCCAAATGGAACATTTGGAACCTTAAACAGTTCAATAATTCATAACATTATTATTTGTTGAACAATGCCAGTGTGTCAGTAACATCGACAATGTGTTAAGAGCCATTGCACAAAAGTGTCAAAAATAAGTCACATTATTTTGAAGTGTTTCCTAAACATAGGGCCGGTGTTGTGGTCTGTGTGGGCTGCAGCGGTACTCGTGGTGATGCACTTTTCCACCACTTGGGGCAGTAATGACAATAGCAAAACAAACAGAAAAAGTCATTGAGAAGTTTCTACGGTGCAAAAATTATGACTAAAGTGGGGAAGCTGTATTTTAATTTGCGTTTTAATTTTATTTAACTAACGTGTTTTATAAATTATTTATTATTAAGTTGAGTTGTGTATTTTATTTAGTTAAAGTATTTATTTGTGTATATTTCGGCAATGTAATTATTGAATACGATTAAAAACAAAAGTTTATATTACTAATTAATATTTGAGTGGGGCCCTCTGTCGTGGAAAAGTTGGGCCCCCAAGGCAAAAAGGTGAAGAAACTCCACTCTAGACCAACTCCTGATTTATCCATCAATTACAAGTGTTTATTATTATATTTTCAGCAATAAGTCAAAGAGTAAAAAACTGCCTGCATGGCAGCTTTGTGTCATTTTATGGAAAGTTATTTTTCTTGTAACAATATTTTAAAATAGGCCACAGGATGTTAAAAAACGCATTTTGGACAACCCTGATGTGAATCATCCCAAGTTGATGAGGTTCTCTGATAAGGCGGGGCTATAAAAGCAATTCTAATTGTTTCCATATCGTTTGTCTTATTGATGTTTTTTTGTTGCTGTATTGAAGACAGAATATGCAAACTTTTGATGTACATTCCCCATCCAAAGACTGGGAAAGTCAATGTGTGGAAAAGGTCAGTTGTACGTCACACCTGTTTTACTTGCTAATAAAGAAGTTTGCAACACCAAACCCTACTTTCCAGCAACTTACTCTTGTCAAAATAAGAAATGATTGTAGAGTCTGTCCTCCTGGCTGTGTAACATGTTTTCGCCCTTAACGATATTGTCCAGACAACGTTTAAAAACATCAAATATCACAAAAGAAAACGTGACTGTGCTGATTATATAAAGAAGTGCAGTTGGAGTGCACGGGTATATGGCCAACGAGCTAAAAACCCTCACGATCTCCTATTTCTTCACACCTAAACACGAGTAAACAATAGGCGCCATCTTTGCTACCAATGACGTGCATGATTATAATAATTGTCGAGCCTCTCCTCCTGGTTGTGTAACATGTTTTCGCCCTTAACGATATTGTCCAGACGACGACGTTTGAAAACATCAAATGTCACAAAAGAAAACGTGACTGTGCTGATGAGATGAATAAAGAAGTGCGGTTGGAGTGCACGCATACTTGCCATACTTGAGACCTCCGATTTCGGGAGGTGGGGTGTGGGGGGCGGGGGGCGTGGTTGGTGGCGTGGTTAAGATATATATATATATATATATATATATATATATATATATATATATATATATATATACATACATAAGAAATACTTGACTTTCAGTGAATTCTAGCTATATATATATATATATTTTTTTTTTTTATTTATTACTATATATATATATATATATATATATATATATATATATAAAAATAAATAAAATAAATACTTGAATTTCAGTGTTCATTTACTTACACATATACACACACATAACACTCATCTACTCATTGTTGAGTTAAGGGTTGAATTGTCCATCCTTGTTCTATTCTCTGTCACTATTTCAGAACACACACATTATACAGATATACATTATAAAATCAATAAGAAAACGGGAGCTCTAATTTGGGAGTCTGAATTAGGATCAGAAGTTCCTATATAAACATTGCGCACTCACGTCGCCTTTTTGTATTGATTACTGCAGCTGTGCACTGGATTCATTCACAAATACAAACTACAACTCACAAACACTTTAGAGTTAGGCTCCACCATCAGAATGTGTACTTAAACTTATAAAGATCACATGGATAT